>NW_019173245.1:0-11593 GCF_001831195.1 Colletotrichum orchidophilum | reverse complement strand
TCAGAAGTGGGCTATCTCTGCGCAAATGTGGCTGGTGCATACAATGGGAAGGAAGTAATCCCCCTTGGCCACTTGCGGTACGTACCCAATCCTAAGAAGCTAAGGTAAGGTAATCAGCAGCCACCGGAAACCAGGCGGGAGTGGGGTTTCGGCGAATTCAGTACCCATGGATCGGTAGGGGCTTTTCGGATGAAGCTGACATATACGGAGTAGGTACTTGTGCATAAGCTGGGCGTTGGCCGCAGTGATTCCATCCCGGATTCCGTGATCCTCCCAGCCGAGCCTTCGCTTCAAGTGAAGATCTACTGTTGATCAAGACACGATGCTGCAGTGCCGGGATGCATGGGACCAAACGCTCGACGGGCTGATTCCATCTGCGATGAGCAGTAGTGCGCAGTGGTTGATCACGATAGTTGATGATGGCGGCATCCCATTATCCTGCTGCCTAATGACAATGTGGAGAAAAATGAGACAAGGGTGACAGGAATTTTGGAGAAGACTTTCCTAGAAAACCGTTCAGCGGCAGCCACGGCCCATTGTCGAAGGATGCCATGGGGACATCAACCTGAGTTGAACAGGGTTGACTGCTGGACGGAGCGCAATGCCGAGTCTAACTAGATTCAACCCATGTTGCCCGCAAGGGTATTGCCCGCCCTGTGAATTGAGTGAACACTACGGAGGGCGAAGCAGAAACATTGAGCCTATTGGGAATCTGGGATAGACAAGCCGTTAGTTCCCCCAAGTGCTGCCTCTATCCTAGTTGCCGTTGTACAGGCTACACGGGACCGGCTCATAACAGACGTGAAGCTGCCGTTCGCTGCGATGGAGCGTAGGTCCTCGATTCAGCTACCTCCTGATGTTGTCCTACGGCGCCTTTTGCAGCAAGGCGAGAAGCAGTGCTTACACCATCGTGGAATTCGATTTCCGGCAGTAGGACTTGAAACCGGAGAGTGCAATGGTGATGATATGCTAGTTGGCGAGGCGTAGATAGTCGAGCTTGTATACCATACCAGTTGACTATGCGGATACACAAACTGAAGAAGGGCTTTATGCGCTAGCCCTACTATCAGCTCGTGGACGTGTTTACGGATGCGCCTGCCAGAATCAGCGCCGACTTCACAGCAGGGTTGAACAAAGGATTCGTTCCCTGAGATTGTGCAGTAGACAATGAGATGAGCGAGCGCACTCTACAGGGCATGGGCAGATGTACCATTGCGGCACGGTTGATGTCGAAGGCCAGTGAATCCACGATTTTGCTCTCTTAGCCTATGCACGCAAGGGAGGCCGGAATTGACAAAATGCTTTGCATATCAGGTCCCAACAGAATGATGCCCAGACGCATGTTGGTAGCTGTATTGTTGCGATGAGTTGCCACGTTTGCCCCGCCAGCATCGGCTTGATTCCGGTGGAGGCCATCCCAGGCCGACTGCTAGTCGTGAAACTCATACGTGCGTAACGGAGTAGCACGGCGGCGGATTGATGGTCCGGCATGGAGACCGACCGGAAGCCAGACTCGGGCTGCAAGCTCGAAAAGGAAGTCGGTCGGTTGTCACACCTTAAGCCACAGATCGGCCTGAATCCTGCAGCAAACCCTGCTCAAGTGCGTGGTGCGCGCGCGAAGAAGCTCTGCGAGTTTCTAGAACGGCAACAAAGGGACTCCTAATGGCTACTAGCGTCGCCCTTTTGCAATCGATACCAACGTGGTCCTTGTATTGTGGGGGTTTGTGGCGGCGATGCAGTCACTGAACAGCTGTCATACCATCTGTGACGAGTGCCTATGCCAATCGGCCATACCCTCATAACCTCTTCCCGAGGTCCTCAAGCACGTAGGATCAACCTTTTCTTGACCGTCTCACAGTAGCCAACGACGAGTGTGAGGACGGCCTTGATGCTGGTCTCATGGCTAGACGAATGGAGCTTTCAATCAGCCGGTGCGTGAGGTTCAGGACATTGTCTTTCCGGATAGGACCGAACCGCCTGTTGAAGAAAGATGTATTAGAGAAGACTCGTTTCTTTTGTTGTTCGGACCGGAAGGTGTGGGACGGCATTTCCTCCAGTGTCCAGAGCATCCGTAGGTACGGAGTACAGCAATGGTAATTTTGTCGCAGTGGTTACAACTTGCCGTCCTTGGTTGAGCAGATGCTGGAAACTTGCGGTATTCTAGATGAACCCCTGCTCGGGCGGGAGACCAGCCACCTGCCCCTAGGGGACCAAGTCTAATTTGTCGATCTTGCTAAGAAGCCCCATGTCAATAATCGAGAGGGCTGAGGCCTGTCAATGAATAACCCCTGAACCGACGCATCAATAAGGAATTAGTGATGAAGAACTGCCGTTGCCCCGTCACACCTCTGACAGTGACATATTCCTACACCAAGGATTGCTGTGATCAGTGCTCGCCATTGGCTCCGTATCGGCTGCATAGCATCACAACATGCATCGTTAAGAACCGCAGACTGTCGTCGATGAGGTCGTCATAGAAGTTGATATTGCAACGTCATTTTATGAACCATTCCTGTTGTGCCTTCCACCGCACAAATAAAGCATCATTTCCCCTATCCTAGTAACGACACTATCTTCCGGAGTGGGTTGAGGGGTGGATAATATTGTCACCATGGTCCAGACTTCCTGGCCGCGGCTCGCAGAGTGATGCTGCGGTGGGATTTGTACAGCAATTCATCGAAGGCTTTCCCGCAGAGTACCGCAACAACATAAGCACGGGGCCTTTTGCGAGCGGCCGCCATATGGGTCTAGCAAAAGGAAGGTGAGAAGCCAACTGACGTGACAATTGATGGGTCTGCTCTTTTATGGCAAAGCCGGTGTATTCCCCTATCAATGGTTTCTCGGCCGGAGGGTGGGCGAGATATGATTCAGGGACTTTTGCGATCCTGTCGAACATGACGAAATGTGAGCCACTCACCAAGTCTCACTGGAGCGAACGGGCGGCAGGCGGGGAAAGGCTTCGGGAGCACCATCCGTCACGAGTGATGATGAGCAAGTCAGTGTGGTGAAACCGCGGAAACATGACTCGTGAAGAGACAGAGTCGACAAGTGGCGTAATCAAGGTGAGTGACCGAGGCGCTCTTGGGCAACGGGCGCCACCCGAGTCTCGGGACTTTGACGAGATTCAGGGTGATATAAGGTGTGGTCTGGTCCATCTCCGGGACTTGTCACGGTATTGTGCGAGGCGCTTGGGCGGCTTCTTGAGTGCCGAGGGTGGAGCTGTGCATTGGCAGGCGGGTGCTAGGCGAAAAGAGCCTTAAGCCGTGGTTGCAATAGCCCACAGCGGATCTCGCCCTTTGATCTCGTGCGAGTGAACCCCGGGCACGGTTGGAAATCCGGTGCTGTCCGGCTTTAAGAAACGTCGATTCCCATGTCCTTCATCGGCAGACGCCCGGGGCCAAGAATGTGCGAGAACCAGGTTGAGAGCGACCCCATTTAATCTGGAGCACTGATCAGGCGATTGGGCTGATCGGACTCTCTCGTTTGCCGAATTACGAAGACGAGGTGGGTTAGAGGCCATTCTCATTTGCAGTGCTCCTAGCAGCTAGCGGGTAGTGATCCTGGGCGCGGGTGTGGGTAAGGTGGTGTTGTTGGTGGTGGTTTGCCATTGTTGGCGTTGGTGTTGGCGTTGGCGCTGGCGTCGACCGTCGAATGGAGGAGCCGCTGAGTCGATGCCAACCGTATGGTCTGTCAACACAAGCTAGGATATATTGCACCCATTCAGCGTCGGATGAGTGTCGAAACCCAGTTCCGGGGTTCCCAGTGTTTGCGCCTCTACAGTGTATGCCGTCGATTCGAGCGCGTCGATGGTATTTTCCCTCTTGCGTTGGGTAACCGCCAGACAAGTAGGGCGGACGCTATGGATTTCCATCCATGGCAAGCCTGGTCTTAGCTCGTTGGAACGTACGTCGGTAATAATGTGCCTCTTTCTGCTGGACTGGGCTGGCCCAGACCTGGTCGGACAGGCTGCTGAGTCCTGCTGCGGGCTGAGCGAGCATCGAGGTCTCGGCATAGCTTGGATGAAGGTGGCTCTGGGCCTGTTGGAGGTTCGCACGCAGAGAGAGAGGGGAGGGGGGCAAGGAAGGGCGGAGGAGGGCGGAGGAGGGGGAAATTGTCATTACGGCGTCGTGGACTCGTGGGTCTGGAGACAATGCCAAAAGGAGGGGGTACGTCCTGAGGTGCATGCAACCATTTCCAGTCCCTTGGGAATTGCTGTCAGCCGGGGGGGCTAGGCGTCTGGCGCCATGTCTCTCCTTCTTTCTCGAAGCGAGCTGACTAGTAGGGGGAGAGCCGGCATGGACGAGGGACAGGAGTTGAGCCGAGCGCGAGCAGTTAGTTTAGCCCGATGGAGATTGTGCCAAATTTGTGCTGCAACTGTGGATGTTATTTTTGTGTTATGGCAGAGGTTGTCCAAATTGGCTCGATCGAACGGATAGGGAAAGATGACAAGGTTGCGTCTCTCTGTATCTGTCAGTGGAACCCGTCATTGGGAAAGACTCGATGTAGCTTGTACTAGGTACCTAGCAACTCTAGCGGGCACGGCAGGTGAGAAGTGCGTACGGATACGTACTTTCCTTGGGGTACGTAGGTCGTACCTTAGGTTAGGCAACTTACGTATGTACTTGCCGACTGTTGAACTCTTCGACATGGCAAGCCATGGTAGTCGGCTGTGGTGTACCTGGATGTTGTGTAGTTGTTGATGCCGTGGCAGGACTCAAGAGACCGGGACGGGGAGACTATGAAAGTTTACAACTGCCGGGCTCTTGCAAAGTTTGAACTCACCGGGCACGATTGTCTCCACATCGTCAACCGCCGGCCCCCGTGTCCGTACCCGTAGGATATCCGCGAGCGTAGCAGCGACCGGGGTTTTGGGCGACTTCGGGTTGGTGATACCTTACTCAGGACACACCACCGGTAGCGAAGAACTTCAGTTAAGGTAAAGTCGGCACCTTTGCACTCTGGCCCATTGTTCCCGACTCCCCATCTGGAGATATATACCTTGCCTTTATTACGCGGGTAGGTGAATAAGGCACCTTGAAAAAGTGCCCTAGGTGGTAGTCCAAGTATCTGAGATAAGGTTCCTTAAGGTAAGGTAAGGTAGGTAGGCACCTTGCCTTGGACCAGAGTCACCGCAAAGGGAGGCGGTCGGGCAAGTTTTCCGTCGCCTTCCTTATCTATCCGCGCCCTAACGTCGAGGTAGGTTGATAAGATAGATAGGCAGAGGTATCCGTACTTCAAGGTACTTTACCTTAAGGTAGGTAGGTGGTTGGAAGGTGACACCTCGTGGCCTGCAATCCGCAAGCGTCCCTTGTCCCGCTTCCTTCCTTCATCCTCGCTTGATGCCTCCCTCTCCCCCTCCCTCCTTCCTTGCTCGTCAATGGACCCGAGTGGGAAGCCACCTCCGCCTGGCGGCCCCCCTTCCTGTCGCCAAAGCATGCCTCCCGGTCTCACCGGCCCAAATTCCAGAATTCCGGGTTTATTCTTCAGGGATCTACTCTAGCTCTTTGGGCAATCGGCAGGCATCGTGACACCTCGGGAACCTGAACGGCCCTTCCCTTTTTTTGTCCCTTTTTTTTTTTTTTTTTTTTTTTTTCCCTTTTTTGAAAAGGGGGAGGGGGGTCTTTACCGGCCTTTTTACCTCTTCGGTTTCCGGGTTCCTTTTTTTTCCCCCAATTTCCCACCCCCCCCGCAGCCCCGTTCTTCCACCCCCTTTTCTTTTTTTTCTTCTTTTTTTTTTTTTTGTTCACCCCCCCTTTTTCTCCCCCCTTGCCTCCCCTCCGTCCCCCCCCCCGGTCCCCCCCCAGCGCGGCAGCGCGATTCTTCAGCACCTTTTCTTCTTCTTCTTCTTCTAGTTGATCTTGTTTAACCCTCCATCTTCTGCCCCCTTGAGTCAGCGTCATTCCCGCTCGGTTCTGGATCCTTCTTTCTAATGACTTACAAACAGAGCTGCCGAAACCCAACTTATTCAACACAATCCATTCTCATAAGCCCTCTGTCTTTGGACTCATGTTTGCAACGCCTCAATCGGCTTAGTGGTATATATTTTCTTGTCTCAGCCAAAGGCACTTGGGCTTCATCCACAATGTCAGTCGCGAATCTTGGCAAGTGTAGATATGAAATGTCAGTGGGTGGGTCACAAACGAGGCCCTGAGCCTCTCGATGCCTTGGCCAAGCATCGAGATAGTGGGACTCCAGTCCGTGTATTAAACGGTCATCAACCAAGGCACAACGGCGATTATGCCCCGAGCCTTTTCCGCCAACAATCACACGAGGGAGTTGGGGAGGTTTCCATAGGTAGGCACTCCTCCTGGCTTATCCCCCGATATTGGTGCCATGGCATGCCTCACGAATCCCGTATCAAGGGCCGGAAGGAAATTCGGCCGCGGCCTTACCAAGGGCCTCGATCTTGACATACGCCTATTCTGCCAAGAGACACCGAGGTGCCGTGATCTTCTGGCATCCGTCTCAGTTGACAATTATTGCCTTGAGCTTGACGTGAGATGTTAGCCAGCGGTCAACGAAACCATTGCCTCATTAGGGCTTAGTCACAATGTGGGGCATTTTCGGCCAAAGTGGATGTCTCCAGTCTCAAAGCGACGCTGGTCTTCGCCATGACAATGAGGCTTGAGCACCTCATCGATGGGCTACACGTGTGCAGTGTCTCGTTGCTCTCCCGCTGGAATGGACCCCCGATCACTGACGACTTTACCTTACCCGTCTCGCCTGCCCTCGGATCACACACATGCCCCGGGATTTCCGGTTTCCCGGCTCGGGAGTAAATCTGCACAACTACCTTAGTTCAGACCTGTCATTGTTCTGAGGCTTGCCCGGGTGTTGTTGGCATGGTCCACACAGACTTGTGTATGTCTCAAGGAACAGTGAGGCAACTATGCCGTGTGAAAAAACCCCTTCCCCGGACACGCTTGTCTCGCAGTTCTCGTAGGGACACGGTTTATTGTCTGGACTCTAGCGCAAAGATAGAATAGGACACGCAGAGACAAGAGAGACGGCTTCTGGCTGTGCAGTCTAATAAATTCGAGTCTAGGCTATCCCCCTTCAATAAGTGATGATGCTAAACTGGGAGATGGATACCTGGACCAGCTGAAAGTAAGTCTGGCGTATGCGGTACTCAGCATTCCATGCCAGCAGTTGTTATGCAGGATGTAGTCTAGATCGAGTCGGAACATTGCCTCAGTCACAAGCGTCCATCACGGATAGGCGAGCGAGCGTGGGAGTTGATGGTCGCTTGCTATGCGGTGTCGTATTGCATAACGCCGTGTTGCTTCGCTGCTGGTGCTAGTAGTGACTGAAATCAGTCCTCGTGGGCCGCAGAGTACACGATACAACACGGTCATGCGCAAATTTTGCGCAAATTTTTCTGAAAATTTACTCTGACCGAGGACGAGTTGCCTTGGGCAATGAGCTAGGTAGTTGAATGGTACTCGTATTCATCCTATCTTAACTTTCAAACTACCTACCTTACCTTAGGACAGGACGGGGTGTGCCCGCTCGTGCCGCTGTACCGTACTGCGACGTTGGGCAGCATTCAAGATGCAACTGGAATGGCGATGTCTCTTCCCACACGTCAATTGCTGCCCGTACGAATACCTGCTCTGCATATCTATACCTAGAAACATTGATGGACAGGCGTGGGCGTATACCCTGAGTGTTCAATGAATCCCCTCTCAACAAGCATCACGAGCAACCAGCCCGCAAGCGCGATCCCCATGCTTAAGGTTTGATGCCACCCTACGGGACCTGCAGCTATCCTCCTGGATACCCGTACACGGCACCTTGTCCGATGCTCCAGACGGACCAATCGCCAGGCTGCGCGCATGTGCTAGAGCGTGCTGAGCCACCTGAAAGTTGAGGGAAATGCGAGGGCCTGGGGGAGACTCGACAGAGAGAAAGAAAAATTGCACGCGCAGACTCCCTGGGCAAGGGGAAAAGGGGTTGCCTTTCCGCCTTTCCACCTTCCCCGTCGAGGAGACACCCGCCCCTAGGCTGCCTTGGGTGGTAGCTCGCTTAAATATCTTGTCGCCGGGTACGTATCTCGCACCACCCCGTCGAGCGTGTAAGGTAGATGCATCTGCTTCCTTCACACTTCATCACTGATATCCGGCTTCTCTACACAGTCATTCCCCCATCCTCACCAAGTCAAAACATGGCGAAGACTCGAAGCAACCCATACGCTCTTGGCACTCATGATTATCTGGGTAGGACGAGCGCGCTACACAGGCACCAAGGACCTACACTAATCGTCCGTGTCCTCTTCGCTTCGCACCGCGCCACCCCAGCATTCACTCACTCACTCGCCTGTATCTGAAAGGTACAGAAGTACCTTCCGACTGGCCTCCCCCTCTCGTCCGTTTCGGATCCGGTGCAGTGCCTCATCAACGACAAACCATGGCCTGTCTCAGCCCAGAAACCGAGGGACTTTTTACTCAGGGAAAACGGGGTTTGCGTTGGTGCACGTTGACGACACTTGCGGTTTTAAGCAGCATTTTCCCTGCACATTACCTTCTAATTATCCAGAACTGCTCCGTCTTCCGACTCTTCAATGCAACGCGACCCCAGAGTAAATGCGGCGCCGACCGTTCCGTTGCGACTCTCTGGAAGCATAACCATCTCTGCCAACCTACTAATGCTGTCCAAATGTTAACACTCAACTGCACTTGGTTGGCGCTTTCTATCCGCACATGCCTCGGTGCCGCCACATGCAGAGACAAAATCCGCCGAGGCCGCCGAGATGAGGGTCCCAGGTGGAATGGAATGCCCTGGGCGGCCCGGTGGCGGCCGTCTTTCTTGCTTACAGGCGGCTTTCCACCATCATCCTAGTTGAGATCTTCCCTCGCCTCTTGCTCGCAGCTAGACGATGAGGACACCAGAAGTCCCTCTCGCTCGAGATCTTCTCGACCACTGTATCTTGCCACTACGAAAGGGGTTGGGGGGATATAACGCTCTCATGTCACCTTGCTTTCGGCTGCAAAATTGCTGGAGCCAAGACCTTCGGCCGATCCCAGTGACGGAGGAGCCAACGTTGGACGGGCAGGTCGGACTCGGAGCCACGGAAAACTTCCAGCTACCGACATCAAGAACGAATGAGGGGCAATCTGTCCGTCCCCAACCACAAAGATGGGTGGATGGACATGAACGCTAGACAAGCGGCGCCGTCACTAATGATTTTCGTTACGACACATAACCGACAAAGACCGGCGACTAGCTCCAGCTTGCCTCTCTTTTCCCCCTGTTTGTTAGCGTCGATGCTACTGCCATTGGCGGCAGGCTGGTGGGCTGTCACCAAGCCTGAGAATCACGTCTCGTTCTTGCTTTGTCTAGCCTTGTCTCGTCTCGCCAACTGATCGTCAATCCAAGACTCTGAGAGGTTGCCAAATCCGCCGCCAAGGCGATCATTTTTTTCGGCAGGCATTGATCTGGGGCCAAATGCTCTGACTGTCGAATACCTATGACCGTGCTTAGTCAGTCTACCAGTTGCTGCCCTCAATCCTTCCCCCAGCGCCGTTCCAAAATCTGCGTCTCGGCCGCTTTCACGAAATTGAAATTAGGAGCACATCTATCTTTTTTGCAACTTTGATACGACCCCCCAGATCATCCGATCAAAGGAGAACACGAAGGAGGGCCGTCTGATCAAGAATGGCCTTCGCTGGCTAGGGCAAATCAGGACATGATACATTGTGCAGATTTTGTGCATGGCCTCCAGGCTTCGGCAAACCTCGGTGCGGCGGAATTCCTTCTCTCGAGCTCCATTATATCACGCCGAACTGAGCTACTCTCTGCCCTCGCTGCACGCTGCGCTGCCGGCTGCAGGCCTGCTCAGGTCCGGTCCAGATCTTCGCTGCCCCCCCTCCCCCCCATACCATCATCACAGTGTACCCAGGGGAATGGGATCCGCCTAATGAAGACATGCCGGACTCGTCTTATTAGCCTCTGCTATCGCTGCAGGGGATCTAACCTTGTCGTCATGGAGCCCGCAAGGAAGTTGTAAGAACTACTTTAGTCCCTCCCAAGACAGGCAGGTAGGTACTTTTGCGCTGCTGGCTCTTACGCAGGATGGCCAAGTATCTTTTCCACTTCTCAGTTCTCAGCGAGAACTTCTCACTGGTCCACTCATTGCCTCGTTGTGGTTGATGACCCAGTGCCGTTCCAACTCGAGGAAAGAAGAAGGCCGGCGGGCCAGTAACTCTATCCGATGCACAACACTGCACAGCGTTTGAGTAACCCCCCCCGTACGGCACGTCTACTCTATATTACGCTATACCTAGGCTAGGATTGGGCCGCTTGCTTCAGCGTTCATCCAAAGTCTACCGGACTGTCATCAATCATACTTTATACCGACCGACGGTGTACTTCGTACACGACAATTTGCATTGAGAACTGCCGCCAACTCAATCACATACAAATCTCTTTATCACTTTCACAATCTCAGGATTGACGTGATGGGTAGGTATATCGTAGTCTTCGTAGAGCCCAAACCCCGCGCGGGGATCCACAACCTCTCTTGGAATGAACCAACAACCGACACACCGTTCTTGTTATTTCCTTTTCTCGCCCGGCAGTCCGAGCCTATCTCGTTACGTCCATGCCCATCTGGGCTCATCCTGGGTGGACCACAGTCAAGGAACATTGACCCTCATCGTGCATCCTTGGGACTTCCAACAAGCAAGACGGCGAAGAATGACATGAAGCACTCGCCGGCGCCGCTGCAGTGCATCGGCCCCGATTTACCCAATGCCCATGATTTGACAATGTCCTCGGCAGCTTCACGTGTCCTTTGCCTTTGCCTTGCTGTGTTCCAGCAACACGGGGCATGGAATCGATTCATGGCATTCGGATACTGTGGCGCCCTGGGGAGTGACTAACTTCTTCTTGTTATTCCTGCATCTGTCATCTCAACTCTTTTTTTTCTTGGTCCATCTGAACACTTTCAAAATGTATGAAGGATTCATGCCCTCATTCCAGTAGTAAACTCTCTGTCACATCGTCGCCAGAAATCGAACCCTCATCAGAGCTCGACCATGCCTCGCATGTTGTCGCCTTTGCTGCCTCCCCCATCTTATCCTTCCCGTTCCCCCCTTCCCCCCGGCTTCAAGGATCCCCAAGGCAAAGAACCCCTACCACATCCCCTATCACCTTCTAACCACCCCTGACCGGCCCTCCAAGAGTGTCTACCGGGAGCTCTCCCTTCGCGGCTTCTTTCTTCTCGGCTTCCCATGTCACCACTCTGCTGCAACTCACCCTTCCCCCCCATCATCCACACTCTCTCCTGGACCCTGGCAAGCATGCAGCCAGGATTTCCTCATCGAGCATAACTTGACCCAACTGCCCCATTTTACCATCGCTGTGCCTTATTGCGCTGCAACGCTGGATACAGGCCCTATCCGTCAGGCTAATGCCTGGAGAGGGAATGCCAGGTGTGTCTCCGAGTTACGTACACTACGAAGTGTTCGTACATGGTCTGGAGAGGCTCGTCTGCCTTCCTCTTCTCGCATCCGTCGACGAGAGCACTGTCCCACGCCATGCCGTCGGTGCCGACGACACGCTAAGTCGAATGAGCTCGGCTCTCACCCCCCCC
>NW_019173244.1:0-12009 GCF_001831195.1 Colletotrichum orchidophilum | reverse complement strand
AATTCTACGTGCAATACATGCTGGATCGATAAATGATGCATGATTTCCTGGCCAATTGCGAATATCGCCGCTTCGCATCTATGTGCCAGCATTAGCTTGTGCGCCATATCTTGTACCTTCCGTTCATTTGTGCTACCTTATACTTGTTGCCACGTGATGAATTCTCGATTCGTATCCTCGAGCCCTGTGCCTCTTACCTGAGTCCATCCTTTCCAGGAGGGCTTGTGCAAATACCATGGGTGGATAAATATGATCTTTATTACATGGCAATGTCAGCAGGCGCATAACAATGAACGGAATTAACATCACACAATGAAAGTTCCGAATTATGTCTCCTCCTCTTTCGTCGATGGGACCAGTTCTTGTGCCGCTGCTTCGTTTCTTCCCGCTCACGATGTTCTCCTGGATGTGGCGGCGGCGCTCGAGACTTCGACAGGTCCGTCCAAGATTCTTCTCGCCTGCAGATGATCGGCATCATCATTATGCTGCTTAACTACCTCTCGGATAGCTGTCGGATCCCGTCATTCGGGCTACCCGCGTCCATACCTACGTACAAACATCCGTTAGTGGTGATCCCACCTTCTTCCCGCTAACAGATGCATCCAAAGCCGATTTTGGCTGCCCTTGCAAAACAGCTGCGACAAAAGCTCAGGAAACAAACAACCACAGAACAGACTCAAGTGCGGCTTCGCTGCCACCTGATGCCTCAAACGGCCGTGTGGTATGACTGCTTGAAAAGGGAAGCATCGGGAAGAGTAGGACGGCAAGATTATAATGAATCAAATTCGGTCGTTACTGTATAGTACGGTCAACACCAATCTTACTCTCCCAGCACGATAGGTACCTGGTTTATTCGTGTGGACAGAACTCGGCCGGCGCCTGTCGCAGTCCGTACCCAACAAATCATGATGGCTTCTTGCCAGCAGTCACCAAAGAAAAGGGATAGAACCAACGAAAACTGCGATAAAGCGGTCAAAAACATCATGTGGCGATGTGAGCAGATTCGACGACGGTACGGGGCCGACGTGTACGTCCAGGTCCGCTTCAAGAGCAAGTCCTATGAGTACACGTCTTCCAATGAGCACAATTTCCCCAGATCTCGTGCAGAACTGGTAGGTTCACTCTTACCCTAGTTCTTCAAGGCTGAACTTTCAAAGAAAACGACCTACCCTGTCCCGGTGGCAAGATCGCCACTGGACTATGAGGAAAGAAGATCTCGAAGCGAAGTCCAAGGTCAACCTGGCGTGGGTCGTCGTTGAGTGCGACAATGTAACCGTCCGGCGGAGGATCGTAGTCGCGATGATGTCCATTTTGCTTGTAGAGCTATCGCCCTAATCGATCCTGATTTTTAGGTTGGCTGTGTACGACTGCGTTACAGAACAGGGACAGCGATGGCGACATTGGCGAGCCTTCAGGTACCCCAACTTGCGGCAGCGGCCGCACCTCGAACTCGTGCCCGCTGACCAGATGGCCTGGCGTTCTCCTAGACACTAGGTAGTCGGAAACCGTTCGCGCCTTCGGTCTTTAAAGTAGCCTCTAGTTATACATCGAATGATATGGTTTCTTGGTCTCATACCGCCTCACAGTTGATTTGAAGACGTAGATGAAGACCCGGTCCGCTCACCGGCAAACTCCACGCATGGGGAACCCTCACCGAAACCACTGGCAAGATGGGCCATCCTCTCCCGTTTCATTAGCCGAGATATACTGGCGATTGACCATCATGATTATTTCAGCTAGGGCTCTAGGAAGTCTACAGCCATGGACCATGGAGTCCAATCCGACGAATTCTCCCCATTCACTCGATGCCAGGAAGGCGCTGATGGATGTAGGTAGGCCAAACGACCTTGATGTGGTTAGGTGAAATCGGCGAGGCATGTGGCTTGTGCGTCAACAGCCCTTTCTCTGCACGCACTGTACGGAGCGCACGTGAGTTACACGACGCGTCGTTTTGGACGGTCTAGTCCCTGGACGCCTTCTACGAAAAAGGCTCACCCGCTGACAAGGATGCTGAGGGTTGCTCAGCAACAGCACGATCCATTCTATTGGCTGACCTCAACTCTTTACTACCACTATCCATCCTTCGAAAACCGAATGCATGCCTTATCAACCACATCAATCACAGCCATCATGAGCGGGACAAGAAGTGCTGAGGAGTTGGCTCAGCTTCTGCGACAAGCAGAAGAACGTGCTCACAGAGAAGGAGAACGCGCCGCGGCGGCAGAAATAGAACGGCAGCAAGAACGACAGCGTGCTGACAGAGAACGAGAACGCGCCGAGGCGGCAGAAATAGAACGACAGCAAGAACGACAGCGTGCTGACAGAGAACGAGAACGCGCCGCGGCGGCAGAAAAAGAACGACAGCAAGAACGACAGCGTGCTGATAGAGAACGAGAACGCGCCGAGGCGGCAGAGCATCAAACCCAGCCTACTTCACTCGACGAATATATCGCTGCCTGTCATTCCCTCGTTTTCGCCAAATTCAACGTCGAAACGGACCGTAGACTTACCTCCAAGGGCTCCATCACAAATCCGCGAAATAAATTATGTCCCACCAATCTCCGCCCATGGCCCGACTTCCTGCACCAACAAAGTATCGTCTTCGGCACCCTCTATGACACTTTCCCTGCCGATAAACGCTGTTTCGAAAGCCCATCGTTCCTGTCCGGCCTAGGAAGCAGGATTGCGAAGCGCAAGATCACAGACGAGAAGGCCCTCGAGTACTTCCTGCATAATAGCGTCGAGGACCCCGTCAGAGCAATCATGGACGAGCTCAAGCAGGTGGAAGAAGTCAAAGGCGCGTTCGATTTAGGCAACGGAATCGTCTTCGAGAACCACCCGCATGTGCTCAGCGACACAGCCGCGGAGGTCGTCGAACGCAACCTCCCATCGACACCCCCCTCCACACCGCACAATAGCAAAGTCGACCTCCAACAGCTACGGGCCGATCAGATCTGCGTCTACCGAACCGACTCCTCGAACAGCCGTTCGATGCTCTATATTTCCGAGTATAAACCACCGCATAAACTCACCGCGCCGCATCTCCGCCTCGGTTTGCACTCGATGAATATACACAAGGAAGTGGTCAACCGCAAGACGATACCAACATCAGTTGACCCAGACGCGCGATTTCAGTATCACGCGGAGAGACTTACCGCAGCCGCCATCACACAGACCTATCACTACATGATCGAAGGCGGGCTCGAGCACGGCCTGTTGACGACGGGCGAGGCAATCGTGTTCTTGAAGATTGACTGGCGCGAGCCCGAGACGCTTTTCTTTCATCTGGCGGAGCCATCTGCAGAGGTGGCAGCCCACCCCAAGCATGCCCACCTCTGTACGGCAGTTGCTCAATACTTGGCCTTCAGTCTGATTGCCCTTGGCGTGCCAGGCGAGCGACGGCTGCATGGGCAGGAAGAGCGGCACCGAGCCATCGGCAAGTTGAAGACGTGGAGAGAGGACTTCGAGACGACGCTGCGATCCATTCCGGACGAAGAAAGGCAGCCACCGGACAGCTCGCCAGGCTACGAACCAAAGGTCTACGAGGACGTCGATAGATCTCCCTACTTCCTCCGAGGAAAGAGACGAGGGCATGCGAGGGACGGCCGTACAAATGAGCAAGTGAGGAGGGATCCGAACGAATCATCCGATGAGGAATCGAGACGGGACGTGCCAGACACACCCACTCCTACGGAACGGCGGACACGTGGAAAGGATCTCCAAAGCCAGGCGGATCAGGGCGGTCAGGGAACGCGACGGAGTAAGCGAATCCTGGAGCGTCGGTCGCGAGATGGTGAAGACGGAGGAGGAAGCCACTTCAAACGCATGCCATACTGCACCCAAAAGTGCTTGTTAGGGCTTGTCGGAGGCGGTGTCCTCGACTCAGCGTGCCCGAACAAGTTGCTCCACTGCGAGAAGTCTGCCAACGACCGCGGTCACTGCTGTAGTCGAGAACGTGCAGATGCTCATCATCCAATCGACCAGACAGAATTTCTGAGGCGCCTCAGGGAACAACTAAAGAATTCCTTGGACCGTGGAATCGCCCCCTTACGACGGGGTGGTGCTCGAGGAGTCTTATTCAAAGTATGCCTGCGTGCGTATGGCTACACCTTTGTCAGCAAGGGTACAGTAGAGGCATTCATCAAAGACCTTCAGCACGAGGCAGCGGTTTACGAACGTCTACGAACCATTCAGGGTGTGCACGTACCGGTGTTCCTCGGGTCTATCGACCTTCGAACGATCAACAGAACTTATTTCTACGACCACCGAGTTTATGTGGTGCATATGACATTTCTGTCGTGGGGAGGGCATGATCTCTACGAGATAAAGCGCGTGGAGGGTGGAGATAAGCACCTGGAAGCCATGAAAACGCGGTTATTGCATGCAATCCGTGATCAGGGTGTTCAGCACAATGACGTGCAGGATGAAAACATGCTGTTCAGTGAGGAAGTCGAGAGAATCATGATGGTCGACTTCGAAATGGCGCAGTTTGTGGAGCCACATCGGCCTCCACTCGAGCAACTTGTGCCGAACAAGCGCCGACGGACAAGGAAGGCTACAAAGAGCAGCAAGTCAGGAATGAAGTCAACCAATCGAGATGAAAATAATGGAGTTTTTTTTTTCTCGGGGGGGCGATGAGATGATGGGGGATCTTGGGCATTCTGGGGATCCAATTGACTCATAAGTCAAATCCGGGAAATTGAAAAGCAGTCGATTTTCGCAATTTCGCATGAACTGGTTCATACTCCTTCTGACACGTTTGTGAGTTAGTTTGGTATTGGCCGGTCGTGGCTGTGCCCTTTTGAAGTAGCTATACACTGTTGCAATGTTCGTCTTCGATCGGCATCGATTTTTCGTTGTCTGTCGAGCGAACATTTCCTCGACGCTACTGAAGTGGATCGCTGGGTGGGCGATGGAAAGCGTGAAGGTGACTTTTCCATTCCCCATACCATGAGCAAACTGTCACAGTCTTACGTAATGAGGCGCTTACTACCACACGCAGCCGGCATAGAAACGGTGATCTTTGGTGGAGCCTTGCCAAGACTCGACATCAGTTCACATGATGCAGATAAATGGCTCTGTATTCCTGAAGGTGCAAACGAACTGCTGTCTTGCAAACCGCTCCCTGTCAACACCAGAGCGCGCCCTTCAAATCATCTGGAATAGTCTCTTTCGCAACACATGAAGGGTATACTTTACCGTCTAACGTCTCTGTGGTTTTCTCATGGATCGCTAAGCAATACTTGCCTCCGTTCTCTCGGACGGCCTTGCGTAATTGGCCCAAGACTGCAGCTAACTGCGAAGGTCGAGTCGGTGCGTTTCCTCCCAACCCGCAAACTGAGCTGCAGTGTGGGTGATTTTCAACTTTTCGAAGGTTCCATTTGCTTGCTGTCCGATGATAAGCCAGGGCGTTCCGCCGAACCAGAGCTGCGGCATGTATGCACCAGGGCTCTTGGGCTTGGCTGCTGTCTTGATTCCTGCTGCATTCGCTTGAGCCATCGGCACTCTTTGTGTCAGCCGTTGGCTGGCAGAAGCATCTCCTCCATGTCCGTCGTCCGTTTGCAATCGACTCATTGCGAGTACCAACGATTCTGAAGTGCCGCCCTCCTCAACCTTCCGCTCGTAGCTTGCGTTTACCTCAAAACGCACGACACACGTGAGATCCCCCAGTTGGTATCGAAGAGCCTGGTGATGCGCTATGCTGTCCTCCAGCCCAGGCGGGTATCGAGTGAAGGTGCGCTCGAAGATCCTCCCCAACCTAGAATTTTGTAAACCGCTGATCAGCTTGCCGACGGTCTTCTCGCAACGCTCGATAATCAGGGCACGGTGAACCAGATACAAGTGGATGCGAAAGCCGTCTTGTCGCCGTCCTCTGCAGAAGTCGAGGTTTCTGACGCTCTTTTGATTCGCCAAAACGTCCACTTCGCCAACGCGGAATGATGGGTTCATCGATGCCGTGCCGCAAATCCGCGGCCCAAAAGAGCACTCAGGAACACGTGCCGCGCTGTGGTTCATCAAGCGTGTACCCCGGTCTTCAGGCACCGTAGTTGGCAAGGAAATGTCCTGATAACCTGTTGCGCTGGATACCATGGAGTTCGATGGCCTCACCCAGCTATCCATCACGGTCTCCCACATCCACGCGTCACGCCGAGGGGGGGGGGTGGTTCGACATGCCCCGTCTTCACTTCCCGAGGGTGTTCGTTCTTACCCATCTAATGGTGATTCGGACCTGTAAGCAGACAAGACTGCTGTCCGCTGGAAGAAAACCCCACGGTGCGAGATGGCACCCCAGCCAGAGTTGCGAACTAGATGTGGGATTGGATGTTGTACATGAAAGACCTGAGGATGGCAGCGTGAAACGAACGCTCGGAGCCCAGATTTAGACGCTGCTGCGGCTGCCACAAGTCAGCACCCGAATTGTCCAGTTTGCTGGCGCTGAGATTGGTGCACTTCCGCCTGTGCGGCCGCCAATCCTGCAACGCGCTACCCCGCATCACAGTGCGAGGCCAATGAAGCAAGAGGCTCAACGGCCCGCTCTGCTTACGAATAGGCTCTTTGGCAAAAGTGCCAAACTTGAGGATGAGTCTGTGACAAAGAAGCCGTCCTGGCTGCGAGCAGGCGGTATTTCCTTCTTTCCTTGCTGTTTCGTCGAAAGCCCAATCCCTCATTTCCACTCACCTCTGTCGAGAAGCACCAATGACCATGCACCCCATGTCACCGTGAGGCCCGCTGGCATCGACAGAGCCGCCAACAGACCACCTGCTTCTTCGATTTGATGATGGAGCATTGCATACGACGCCATTGAATCTGACGTCGTGGCACGGAGAATGGATGAGCCGCTGACTCAGAACTTTTGGGAGCAAAGGGGGCGCGAGGTGTTGGTAAGCGCGACAAGCATCACATTTTATGAAACGCGACCACGCAGCAGCTGTGGCAAAATAACTCGAGCCTTCTGCCCATACAATTGGTTGGCTCTTCTACAGAAGGGGACGACATCATCTAGGACTCCTGCCTTATGGGAAGATCTTGCGGTGCGAATCTATGGAATTGCGGGAGTATTTGTACCAGCATCACTGCAATCGGCGCCTGCGAAGAGGAGCACCACCTTTGAGCGACAATCGAGTTACTCGGAATCGCGCGTCGAACCCGGAGTTCCTTGCAGATCAATAGACGAATCGAGGCTTTGGAGTGCGAGCCGGCGCGAAACCCCCCCCCAATTTTTCGAGAAAAAGAAGACGAAGCAGCTCAAAGAAGAACCTGTAGTGTCATATTGGCGCAAGCTCTGCGAGCACTCCAAACCCGCTTTGGTAAAACTTGCCGCGTTCACCAGATGGGTACAATGGAAGGCAGAGTGACAATGGGGAGGAAGATTCTGCAACATCGCTTGCGATGTTGCAATCGACAAGCACTCCCATTCAGAATAATGTCTCGCAATACGCGCCACGTTGTGGCTAAAATGCATACAAAGCTTTGATACATACGTACAATGGTAGAGCGACAAACCTTGGTCGGTGACGAAAGATGGGCATGCGCCTCACCGTAATTTGTGCAGCGTAAGATTCGTCGTTCAGTAGATGCATTCTTACTAAAGCCTCATCACGATGCATAAAAAGCAGCACGATCACGCTGTTGAATAGTCGACTGTAAGAGCCAATCAAGGTCAATACGCAGATGCGAATGGAGTGGACACGGGCGAATCGGGAGAATGCATGCCTCTGAAGGGACCTGTTTCCCCTGATGCAACAATCCACCAGTCAGGAAGCGAAGCACTGTGAACGCTACCTGGCTCGACAGCGCCTCGGGACTGTGCGTTGACACAAATGCTCAGTCAGCTGAGATCTTTCAGCCAACAGCGATGATCAGGTCTATCCGTGTCCCATCGCCATAGAGCGGGTGTTTATTCTGTGTCCGGCTACAAACGCTCGTTCGTGTATGTGATTAAGAATAATTCTGCGGCCGTTCTACCTCTTCGGATTGGTGGACGTGACGATAAAATGCCTGGCAGGCTTCATGCTTGCGACCCGTTGCCATGATCGTGACGGGTTTGGCAGGGCTCCACCTGGCGACTTAGTGAATCGGCATTAAGGCTCAGATCTTCTCGCGATTAATTGCCAATCGCCAATTGCCTGGCTGATGTAATCTGTGCATAAAACCGACGGATAACCCCCTTCCGACGGTCCAAACCACTCTTGGTTATAACGGGCCTACCGGATCCGGCCTCTCTTCAACACCAAAGTTATGCAATGTTACTTTCTAAATCAGTGGCTGAGACGGGCCGGAGATGGTATACTACTATGTAGTTGCTGGCATCAGTGCCAATTCTGCCTACAGATTGGCGATAAGAGAAGGGCGCCCAATAGCCAAGTTCTGTTGCCAGAGCTGGTCCCAGAGCTGGAAACCTATTCTCAGGTATCTAACGGCCGCGGCAGAGGCGCTGGTCTACGACCCAACGCAGTGATACATTTGCTAGCCTAGCAGTGGCAGAAGCCGTGGCTTTGTACCTCTGGCAATTGGCGATTGGCAATTAATCGCGAGAAGATCTGAGCCTAAGGACGCGGATGGAGCCAACGAGCCCTGACACGATGTTGTGAGGAAGTGGGGAGGTGCGTTGCAGGAGTTTCTGCCACTGGTGCCAACACAATCAGTATCTACTTTCAGGCGAGTGACTTAAGCGGATGTGCCTATCTCACTGACAAGACTTTGGTGGACGAGCCGTGGATAGGGGCTTTATGGTGGTCATTCTCTAATCGATAAGAAAATCACATGAGGTGCTGTGTAGCTGCCTTGTACTGATCCTGTTGGCAGGGCGAATTCCCTTGGCGCTGACGGCACAAACACTTGAACGCACCTCCGCACAGAGCCCGCATTTGGCTGCATCGGCCGAAAAAAGCATCAAGGATAAACGACAAGCGACCTAACCAGAGAACCGTTTTCTCCAACGGATTGAGGGCGGACGGGCAGAAAAGCACGGCTGGGAGCGGCGGAAAATCCTGTGGGGATGTTAGAAGGCGGCAGAATCCATAATCGGAAGGGGACGGCAGAAAGAAAAGTTTGGGCTGGCAGAATAAAACCGGGGCGGCAGAATGCACCAAAGGCTCGCTGATAGGTGCAGGAACCCATGCAAATGGCAGAATTAAACTGGGTACGGCAGAACCGCCGAATTTGGAAGTAACTCTGTGAACACGGCAGAAAAATAAAGGCGATTGCCAAGGCTGCAAAACGTGGCAACTGCTTTGGAAGTGGCAGAATTAATATGGGGCGGCAGAAATTGAGTGCCTGTCAAAGACGAAAGACCTGTTCCTGTTAGTGCAATTTTCGAACATGCAATGATTTCGATGACGCCTTTGGCGGACTTCTGAGAGAACAATCGTTCATCACTAAGCGGATATACTTCGATGGCACATCGTTCCCTTACATGCGCGTTGCAAAGCATGCATGCCTCGGTGGTTGAAAGCCCTCAGGGTAGAGGGTACTGGAATAGCACGAGGGTTGCAATGTGACTAGCCTAGCACGGTGATTGTCATTTTCCCGAGCGACGGCAATCCGTTGTGAACAGCCCGATGCCATTAAGTAGCTTCGCTATGTGTAAAAAGACTTTTGCCTGAATTTCATTGTTATAAATGACCGAAGTAAATAAAGGGCGAAAACCCCCCCTTTGCGTGATGAAGTTTACAGTTGACCATCTTTTGAAGTAACTCTCGCCAAAACCATTTTTGAGCATTCTTCTCTGCCTTGGTTTCTCGTTCCTCCTATCCATGACTTGTTTCGTAGTCCTCAACGAAACTTCGTGTTCCACTTTCACATGATTCCTGAAAGCGTCCAGCGTCTTCATGCTCTGAAGTAATGGGTCATCTCGGCACTGGGGATGGTTGCACCGTATGACTCCGCCAGGACCAACTCTACGCTCTCGCTCTTCGAGACGCTGGTCGTCAAAATGGTCGTTCCGCACTGTTGATCGGCAGTATTTGAATGTCCGCTCTTCTATGGTGAGCCTCTCATCACAGACACAATCAGGGCACTGGGTCTGATCAAGGAGACGGGGTACGACCTTAGGTTGAGGTCGAGGTTGTTGTTCTTTTTGAGACTGAGCCTGACAGTCGGTACGGATGCGGGTGTGAACCAGTTTGAATGTCTCCCTCTTGTTGAAAGTACAACCATTAGGCCCATAGCCTCATTCCAAACCTCCATCAGTTCGTCGTTGTTGCAATCGACAGGTTGATGACGCAGGATATCGGCCAGTCTAGCCCACTCAAGGATCTTCAGATTGATGACCGGTTCGACTTATTCGTCGTCGTGATCGCCAGGAACTGGGCAGCTTGCAGAAGTCGATTTGTGGAGTGTCATTATTCCAAAGTTTGTGTGGATGAGGAACGAGAATGAGAGTTGGCAGCTGTCAGGGAAATAGCTGCCATTAATATACTATTAGGCTCGGAGAGACTGTCTGTCCGACTTCTTGGTCCGAGGTATCAGCCCCTGGAGCCATATCTGTCATGCAGGGAGTGAACGTTGGAAAGGATCCATCCTCGCGGTCAAGAGGTGCGGCTAATCAATGAACCTCGGACAACCCAGCGATCATACGTATTGTGCCATCTTGGTCGCATGGGTGGCGGCCTCTGATCTTGCTATCGGCGGCCTCCGTCTCTCCCGGCGCTGATATTTCTCTGTTGATCTCATCGTGACTAGACTTAGTAAGCTCGCTTGGCCCCTTTCGATTTCCAGCTGTAGTAGCTGGTGCTTCGTGACAAAGGTTCTTTTCGCTCGACTATCATGCTCAGTTTAATGCTGACATATTCCTTGCGATTCGGTAGAGAGAATTTCACATCGACAGGACCGTCTCTGCCGTCATGCTCAAAGAAGCATTTAAAGCTCATCTGATCCCCATTAATAGACACAACAGCCTGAAACGGTGTGATAGATGGCAGATATTCCTTGTCGCTTCCGTAAAGGGAAGAGCTGTCTCCTTCACTTTGTGAATCATCTAACGGTGTCTGCCGTTGCGATTTCACGCCGGAGCACCAAGTGGGCGTAGCGTCGCTATCGTCGTGAATGCTATCATGAAACTCGTAGCTCGTCTCAAAGGGACTTCTCTGCGGGCAGCTGTTGTAATGAGAATTCTGGTGGTAAGAGGGTGGTCCAGGGGTCCGATCTTGGGATTCCAACCCCTGAGAGTCAGTAAGGGACCTAGGGCTTTCCAAATTTGAACAGACAGCGTTGGAAAAGTACTCCCACAGCATCGGTGTGGCTTGTCTATGAGACCTCGACGAGCATCGTGATGAGCTTTGTAAGGGTTTCGAGCCGTCTGCCTGACTGGTCTGAGAAGAGGTTGTCATCATGGCTGGCAATGGAGAGCGAATGCTGCCGAGAGTGCCACCATGGGCATGGATAAGGGCGGGAATGTCATCTCCTTGTCTTCCCACCGACGGCCCGTGGCCTGTCAAATACCTCTCATTGGTATCTGAGATGGCTGGCTAACAAGTCCTTCCTTGCATTCAATGCCGCGGTATGCGTTACGGCACTTTGCCTATTTTCTTCAAAGTATCTTAATAGCAGGCCCCCTGGCCACTGTCAGGCCTCCAACGTATAGCCCCTCTTCATGTAGGGGTGTCTGCCTCGTTGACTCATGCTTTTTCCTTGGTTTCGTTTTCTTTGACATCAGCCTAACTCTCCATCATTCCTTATGTACCGCGCGACCCTCACAGCCATACGACGAGGGCACTATTGAGCTACAAACCTCCCGAACGAACCTTGATCGCGAGCGACTTCAACGCTCAACCACTACTCTTGGTAGTCCGGTGCGAGGAACGGGAATCGGGGAGACGACATCGCAGGCTGGGCAGAAGACCATAGCCTCAGCTTCATCAGCAAGGTCGGGGTTGCGACATATGATCGCGGACATATTCTCGACCTCGTTTTCTCCAACATCCTTTTCGCATAGGCGTATACTAGTCTAGACCCATACCCAGGGGCCGACCACGAAGCCATTGTCGCCGTCATCCTAATATCTAACCG
>NW_019173243.1:0-12133 GCF_001831195.1 Colletotrichum orchidophilum | reverse complement strand
CCCTTCATGACGATCCGCTAGAGTGCTGCGAGTGCCATTTCCTGTGGGGACCGAATAAGCCATGCGAATTGGAGAATGAGGTGGGGGCCCAATGGGAGGACGCGCTTGCCAGGTCACTGAAGGACTGTGCCCGCTGCTGTCAGCCAGATCGAGGCACACCGCCAACACACCACGACAGTGACCGTTTCAGCGGTCGAGAGCTCTGACCTCTCGCCAGCCCTGCCGCACCTCCAAGGGGATAACCTCCTTGGGCAAACTGACGACACCGGGAGGCCTGCGTACCTTAGCATGGGAAGCCCAGGCTGCGGCTCGCCATTATCATCTACACGTTCCTCTCAATTTGTTGGCTTCTTGTCGCATCAGACGAGTATTCGTCCGCAAGGGCACATCGCCTAGTCACTGATCCCGTTGGGACTAGACACTCCGAGTATAATCCGGCAGTGATCTATTTAATCAAGGGGTCAAACTTCAAGGTGCCGGCAAATCCAATAACACCAGTCCATGAGACGATTCAGAAACACATTTCCTTGACGATCCTCCATATCTCCCTATAGCAAGAATTTCCCATTAATTGGTATCTCAAAGCTTTTGTTGTACCTACATTCCAGTCATGGTCCCCGAACGCCCCTGGTATGCAATATTGAATTCCTATGAGCTTTCCGCCTCTAGCTCTGTCGAGGCGGCCTCACCCTGATTCGTCGGCGCACTCAACGAACCCGCATCGCCAGCCTCCTGGCCCTTGTTTCGTCTTCTGCGCTTCCTCTTCGCCGGGCCTTCCCCCTCTCCTTCGACTCCATCCGCCGCCGCCGCCCGCGGTTCCTTCGCTTCCTTTGGTGTCGCATCGCCGTTCGTGGTCTTCTTTGCCTTCTTGACCGCCAGGGGGTTCGGTCCCTTGGGACCCTTCCTCTTGGTCTTCTTCTGCTCCTGGCCTCCATTGACTGCCCCGGCTTTCCCTGCCCCACCCTCCTTTCCGCTTTCTTCGTCGCCGTCGTCCTCGCGCTTCCTCTTCCTTTCGGGCTTGACGAGCCCGTCGCGGAACTTGCTCTTCTCCTCCTTGGTCCTGATTGCCACACTCTCAGTCGCCATGGGCTCGAGGATCATGACCGATCGCTTGATGTAGATTTGCGGGACGCCAGGGATCTCCCGGAGCATGCGGCGCACGTCGCCCGACTGGCTTGCGACGCAGTAGCGGTGCTTGTTGACGAGGTTGCTCTTGGGATCGACGACGGCCTTCATGCATTCCATCGTACTGAGGGGTTCGGGGTAGTCCTCCGGCAAGTGACCGCAACGTCTTCGCTCGAGGGTCTTGGCGAAGTCGATGATTTTGTTCATGTCGGGTTCGTTCTTGCGTAGATACAGCTTGCGGATCTCGCATTGTGTGATCACTTCGCATCGTTAACCGAGGGACTTCTGATGCAATCATAGCATACTCACTTGGCTTGACCTTGCCGTGCAGTGTGCGCTCGAGTCCGGCGAGCAGGTCGTATCTGAAGTTGTGGCAGTCGACCACCATTTCAGCGTCGACTAGGCATTGGTACGGCTCGCGGAATCCCCATGTCAATTGGTACTGATTCATCAGCTTGCGATACTGTTTGCTACGTTTTCCGCGCATCTTTGATTCAGGTGGCGAGGAGTGCCTTGCCGTCAAAAGAGAGGTTGGTAATCTGGTTGTGGAAGCAGATGTTTGCGTTGCAAGTCGCGAAATTTCTTGCTGAAAAAATGCGATAAGATAAGAGGTCGGGTCCATGGAAGCCGATCTAACCCCACCATAGAAGGCCGGCCGCGGCTTTTAGTAACGTCACTTGGGGAAAACTCCGGATTCTCAGCAGGGATGAACACCTCAAAGGCTTTTTATAAGACATTGCTGGGTTTGGGTGATGTGTTTGTTCAATTAACTGCGTGCCTTTCACTATCCATAGCTTCCCAGGAAATTCAAAAGCCAGCGAAACGCCAAGTACCATACCTCCCAAAAGATGGCCACAGTCATCCCGACATGGGTAGGGCGTAGGCCAACATAATTGCAGCCTGCCCCTGCAAGACCTTTTCCGTAAATCTATTTCCAATGATTGTTTCGTGGTATCGCCCTCCCAATATCATGCTTCCTGTTTCCTCACTAGCGCAGCGACAACGCTAATGTCATCGAGTTTGCCTGTGTCCTTGTTAGCCCCAGTGACTATTGTATACTGCCAAAACCAATAGCTTACCTCCAACGCTGGGCAGTCCTTCCTCAATGGCATGCTCCATAAAGGGGCTTTCCGCAAATGGATCCGTCGCAATTTTCTTCGCGGCTGCGACCAACTCCTCGGCAGCGAGCTTCATGCCCCCGTTTGCGCCGCCCGTCCGGTCGCCCTCGACTCTGTTGCCCCCGCATTCTCCATTCTCCCAGCGTTGTATGCTGTTCTGAATGCTGTCGACAATCTCATGCTCCCACAGGTTGTCGATGACACCGTCCGACATGGCGAGAACCACATCCCCGACTTGTATTTCCACAATGTCCAGGACTGCTTCAGTGTTCGGGGTGTCGGGGCTGTTGGTGCCCAGCTGGCGCGGGCAGTCGAACCAGTGCCACTGTTCTTTGGTCTTGTAAACAACCTTTTCGTGCCTTGGCCGGAGGATCATGACTTGACAATCGCCAAGATTGGTGACATAGACCTGAGGGACCTTCTCGCTGCCTTCAAGTGTTTTGTAGTGCAACAGCGCTCCACTCGCTGTCGTAGTGCCCTGCCAGTCGTTCGGGTCCGAAGTCGCTTTCAGGGTCTGCTCATAAGCCGTCTGAAGATATGCAACTGGATCGGGCTTGTAGACGTCTCCTTCGGAACGAGGATTGGTAGCATCTTGCTGAACAGCCTTTGCCCAGTAATGAAGTATCAAGCGAGACCAGAGACTATTTTCAAATCAACATTGGACGTCCGATCAGTGGAGAATAAGGCACCTACCCAGCGTGGCCCCTGGGGCGTGTTGACCAAGCGCCAACACCATCATTCGCGCAAATGAAGTTCTCGCTGGCGAATACTGCATCGTCTCCGTTCGTCTGACCGAGGATGATTTGTCCGTCGACTCTCGCGCGCCGATCGCGGCTTCGGTGATGAGTGCTGAGCGGATCCGAGAAGGAGCCCGACGGAGGGGAGAGGAACGGTGGCGGAAAAGGCCGCGGCGCTCGCTTGGCGAAGAGGGAGACGCCGGTCTCGAAGCGAAAAGGTTGCGTTCGTGGTTTGTCTTCGGGAGAATCTGCTTGCGACGGCGTCGTCGTTGTCGACAGGCAGGCCGTCCTAAGTCGGGACCGCAGCGGCCATGATGCTGATGTGCCCTGAGGCACTCTCGGCGGCCGCGCTTTGAAGGTGGTGGTCGCCAACAAGGGCCCAGGTAGCCTCCTCATTCCCACTTGTGAGGCAGATCAGGCGCCTTGTGCGATGTTGGATCGCAACGAGACGAAATCGCTGGGCCTGGTGCCGTTATCTTTGCTTTGGCGCTGGAAAGGGTGCCGCTGGGTGTCGGGCATGGCCGGGGGGGTGGCTTCGATGTGTTGGTTGGGGGCTCTCCGAACCGGGGGTTAAATTGGGGCTACACGTGCAGGCGCGTTCGGTCGGCGCATTGGCACTGGGCTGCAGAGTCGCAGCTGCTGGGAGCTCCAGAAGGCTGGCACGCTGGGGACCTTAAGATAGGTACGTGCCAACCTGCTGAATTAGGTAAGCACAGGGCAGTCAAAACACCCCCACCTCTCTTTTTAGTCACCAACAGCCCACCTAACATTTGCAGTAGCTGTTTGAGCCACAACAGGTTGCATGTCAAGTGAGTGACAAAATAATTCGCCAATAATACTTTTTCATCACCACTGAACGGATGTTATACAGAGAACATGCCGAGAGGAGATTCAGCCTAGCAGAGCAATAATGGTAGTGGTTATGGTGACAGACAGAAGTCGTCAGGTTGTGTTGAAAGGCAGATTATTTTGTCACCTCCAATGAAGTGAAGTACTTGCAACTAGGAGTCTCCCTGTCCCTCTTTGACCGCACTTTGATGAACAAGCTCCTCACTGGCATCACCCTTCGCGGGACTAAAAGATAAGCAGCAAACAAACAAACAAACAAAAAAATTCGACCGAAAACTCTTACGGATGTGCAGCGTAAGGGGCTTCCGATGGGGTCAATAAGTGGCAATCGATGCAGCTGCAGAACTTGTTCCATATAAAACCGAACGTGCCGATGTTGTATCATGATCAGAAAAATTTGACCGTTTAATTTCTTACCGTTCCCTCCTGCTAACTCTCTGTCTCTCTCGTCTCCATCGGCATTTCCGGTTGGAGAGGAACACGTTGCGCATTCAGTCCGCTGAAGAGGGGGTTTTTCGTCTCTCTACGGATGCGCAACCTGGAACCAGGGTACGAGAGGCTCATATCATCAGCGGATCGACATTCGGGATCGACAGCAGCTGGCCCGGTTGAGGTGGCCACCGCTGACCTGCAGCCTCTGCGGGGGTAACATAGCAAAAATAAACACCATGGCTGAGCTGGCGGCCTGGAAGGTTGGTATTGGAGCCTTTTGCGTCGCACTCGTCCATTCGGCATGGCGACAGATCAACTCACATTTTCACCACATGAAACCCAGCAAGCCTGCATCGTTGGATTTGGTCAATAGCCGCAGGTTGGTCAACCGTATATGTAGCATATACGAGTGAGCAGGTTGTGTGGAGGTTTAGAACTCAAATTCTACAATTTGGCAATTGTTGCCGATCTTTTCTAACAACATCATCCGGACCAGACAAATGTCAAGGAGACACGCAAAGCTTACAGTTCGGATTGCCGACTTCTGACAAACGGTTTGGTCTCTCGTCAGTCTACCGACATGCTCTCCGGCCACCGTCTCCCCTACCCTGTCGTGCCTGTGTGCCTGTCTAAGACTCTGGAGAGTGATCCATGACGCCCGAGACATTCAGTCGCCAGACCAGCAGACTCATGGACTTTATTTGCAATGTCTCGCCCTTGTAAGACGTCTGCCCATGCATCCAGACCAGCGTTTCCGAATGAGCAGGTAGGGATGGCCAGAGCCCCGTCCACGGTTCACCGGACATGACGTAACGGGGCTGACGCACAGTATCGACCAACAGGTGGCTCACTCAGCGTCGTTAGTCAGGACTTTGATCATTTGATGAGCATATGTTGTCACTGGGGACCACGCCATAGTTTGCTAATTTTCTTTGCTTGTGTTGTTACTGCTCACGGTCGATAAACGCGCGTCGAGAGGATCTCCCCGAGCCGCCAGCGAACCGCCCCGTAGGCCGGGAGTTGTCTCTTGCGGCGCCAAAGTCACTGCCGACCTCGACTCTTACGGCAACGCAGTCCTCTTCCAGCCCGTCGTACCGTTGTAACGCTCAGAGGATTCAGACTCAAGTTCTCAACAGGTCGACTTGCACCACTGGGCCCTGGATGTCGCATTGCTTTAGCTCATCGACATATACCAGCACCCAAGGTGAAGTCTGAGAATTTCGTTTCCCGCCATACTGCTTCGTTCTGGGCTTCGGTCTCCGGCACGATTGGATCATGGGCCTGGATCACTCAAACAGGATGGAGTGCGAACGGCAAGTGCTTTCGTGGAGGAGCCAGAAACCCCTCAGCTATTCGATTCGTTCTCGCTACCGACAGCCAGTCGTTGTCTGCCCCTCGGCTCACTACACGACACTCGGTTCTATTTAGCATTTGGGAATAGCGCCTCCGGGCTCCCTGAGGCTTACTTGGACCCTATGCGGATTCCGAATTCGCCTTGCCGCCCTTCAGCGGAGGGGGCCTGAAAAGTGACTGGCCGGGGTGGTACAACCCCTGCCCCGGCTGCATGGCAATGGAGCCCGTGAGAGGGGGTACATTGTAGAATATTGACGCATGCGGGACACAGGGCCCTCTTATGGACCCTTCAGCTCAAATTCCTCTCATGTCCGCGGTTCCGGAATAAACGGAACTTTGCTATGAATATAACGGTAAGCAATCTGCCAGTGGGCGGAGTCTCAAGGCGGCGGCGACAGCAGGGACTGTACGAGGAGCAGAAATCGAGCCATCCGTCCGATATCTTTCGTACTTTATGTTTTGTACAGACTACGGATTATGCACAGAGCAGTACAACATCCTTGCGTCTGGTTTGGAGGGGACTGTTCATAACAACGGGGAGAGAACACCCGGCCAGGTGGTTTCACGCCGGACACGATGCTGACGGCAGATATCATCGGAAGGCGTTGCAAACGGCGGCAGCAAACCTCAAACCTCCACCGGCGAGGCCTCAACTCTCTACGACGTTCTGACGGATACCCAGACAGTCAAGACCAGGGGGCCAACCGGCGTCGACGGCCCCTCTCGATCCTTGGCCCCATCT
This sequence comes from Colletotrichum orchidophilum, assembly GCF_001831195.1. Taxonomy (NCBI): domain Eukaryota; kingdom Fungi; phylum Ascomycota; class Sordariomycetes; order Glomerellales; family Glomerellaceae; genus Colletotrichum; species Colletotrichum orchidophilum. The sequence continues at coordinate 5,777 of NW_019173243.1, read as the reverse complement.
ATGCCCCAGCTATTCGGAGTACCGACCGGCCTGGAAGGACCCTGTTGGACCGATTTGGCGCCCGCGACTCAATGAGGCAGGCGCATCAAATCACAAAGCATGCCATGCTGTGCCCCGGAAATACGTGTTCGAGGGTTGGCAGCGGGTTCGCTGCTTTTCGCTCCGAGATTGATAGGATCCCTGTGATCGCGGACACAGGCTCACGGCTTTGTCGACATGGCCCTGAACCGAGGTTCCTGAACAGTCACGGAAGTGGTGGCAGAAAGCCCGAAGCCAAGTCGGCAGCGGAGTTCCTTCCATGGGTCTGAATGTACATTAAAGTTATATTTTCAATGTCAATGAAGCTCTTATGAGGGATAGGAGTAGTCGCAGAGATGTCAATGAAGCGCTAGTGGTTCGGAGACGTACGCCTTCTACGGATACGGTCGGGCAACATCGACATGGACGGGGCTGGCTCACCGGTTGTGGACTCTGAAGATGAATGGAAGCTTGGTTTACTAGTGTAGGTGAGTTAAACTGCCATTGAGGATGTATTGAAGTGTCTTGAAACGGCAAAAAAAAAAAAAGAAAGAAAAAACAAACCGGGAGGGGGGGGGGGCGGGGGGGTTGGGGATTAGAAAAGAAAAGGAAATTTTTTTATATATATAAAGGTATAAAAAACCGTAAATGAGTAAATAAAAAGGTTTTAAAAAAAAAAAAAAAAAAAAAAAAAAAAAAAAAACAGCTGTTGAATCATGGGTGCGTCGTTTAATTTAGGGGAAGCTACGTGTGTTTTCAGCAGACGATGTGCAAATTAGGTAGGCATGAAATATCAAACATTCCGGGGAAGGACGAGGTTTCTTTGCAAATGTGCTGCACGTGGTTCATCGGCCCGGGAAAGACATTGCGACATTGGAACATGCATGTTTAAGTACTGTATGTAACCTAAATGATGAAGGCAATTGATCTTTCCCAGCGAGCTCAAACAAGACCTCCGATCGACATCAAAAGGATAGGTTGGACCTTATTTAAAGCCGACGACAACGTTCACTTGAAAAAAGTGGTGTTGTTCAAAACTGTTACTTCATATATTCTCACGCTTGTGTAGTGCAATGCAAGGTTCACTCTCCAACACGGGTTGACTGCCGGTGCTCGGGACCTGTCTGTCTCCCTAGCTCCTGTCCTGAATTTGAGATTCGATTCCCGGAACAAAATCAACGGCGGGGACAAGAGAAGGTAGGCCGCAAAGTAGATATTAATCGCAGCGGACTCGCCAGGGCGACAAGACCGAGACCGAAGCGGACATTACTGTGTTGAGGGAGGGCCGGTGATTTGCAAATGGCGGTGGCCGGCGGCGACGGCGGCATCTGACAACTCAATGGGGCCAACGACTCTCGCAAATGTGACACCCGAGACCCCGATCGCTAAGCAGCTGGCAATATCGCATGATTTACGATCTGTCCGGAAGAGAGTACCTACCTAGGCTATTACTGGACACTTCTCCAACTTCCAACTACTTTCGGTGGTTTTTTTTTTGGGCACAGCCACGCGGGACTCAAGACAAGTGCGGTAATTGACAGTGGATGTTGGACTCCCTAAGTGGACTAGCTGCGTCTCTACAAGTTGTCACTGTGTCTCTGACTTCCGAGCTTGCCACATACCTTGCGGGATGCACGGAGTTTTGTCTAGACGCCCAGCTGCAAGCATGTAAAGTGAGCAGAAGACCACCTACCACGGACTCTTCACACACGAGGTCTGCAGAGGAAACGAAATAGTCCATCTAGGGAAATTCTGCCGTCCAGTTCATCCCCTCTGTCTGTACAAACTACCGAGGCTAACCACTTTTGGGCCCCAAAACCTTGCCCAACCTCCTTCAAAACGCGAAGCCCTCCACGTTCTTGGATAAGGCGTCAGGTGGTGCCTTAATCCGTCCCAAGTAGGTAGCCCACGCAAGAGCCACAGCGCGTAGCCCAGGTGCATCTGGTGTGGACTGGGCAGGTGGCGCCTCTACCGCCGCCGGCTAAGCGTCGAAGAACTCCTTGCCTTGTCCTGTCCAAACAAGCATTCGCAAGAAACGCAGGAAACGAGTTTATTGACACGAAGAAAGGAAAACACACAAATAGCAACAGCAATATCCAAAGTAAATGGTTATGCACAGTTCAACAACGCAAACAGAAATGTGACCGAGGATGACCAAAGACTACATACTTCTCAGGCTCTCTCTTCTCAACTGCACACCGCATCGAAGAACGGGTACGGATACATTGTCCCGAGATATCTACCTCAGTCCAGGCCCCCCTCCCGGCACGGATCACGAATACACCGGCGTCTGCGCTGTCGGGTCCCTATTCCGCTACTGGTGCGCCTGGCCTTATTCACTCGTACGGGTCACTGGAGACAAGACAGGTAAGCAATTGGTAGACACGAGAATAACCATAGCTACAAAGGAGGCGTCCCGACCTCGCCTTTTTTTTTTTTTTTTTTCACCAACTCCAAGTCCCATCTGCAGTGCTCCGGTCGATCCTCAACCAGCGATCGCCTCATCCACCCGATCTATCGAGAAGTCGAGTCTTGTCACTTGTGGGTGTGAGGCGTTGCGCGTCCTCCCACCACCACCCCTGCTGGTGAGGTACACTACCTATGGACCGCCATACCTTGGCACGTTTCTTGACGGATATTGAGTGCCACTGGGCTGGACTGGCTGGGGCTCCTTCGCAACTGCAAGCACTGTCCAGTGCTTGCGAAGCTGTGAAGTGTTGCTGGTGCTCGTTGCTATGTAGCGCCGAACCCCCCGGCGCCAGTCGTTTGAGGGATTTGGGAAGTCTCGTCTTACACGCGCGCGTTTGCTATGTTACATCTTGCCTCGACCACCAGCTCAGCTTCTTTCAGCCGTCATAGTAGCCAACGGATGCAACTATGAGGCCACTTTGCGCAGTTGCGAAGAGGGAAAGGGCTGGGGGATGAGTTAGCAGATGCCGATGAGGATGCACGCATCCAGACATCCAAATACCAAGACCCTAAGCCCGCAGTGCCCGAATGCTGGCTCGTCTTGGCAGCCAAGGGTTTGGGTCCTCTCGACTCTCGAGGGGGCCAAAGGCGGATCAAGGAACCTTGACGTGCTGCATGCTGCTGCATCGTCCGACTCATCCGCAAGCTACCTATGGAACTTTTTGGCTCCCGAGAGGTATGTATCTGGAAGTACCTTTTGACCGCATTCATCGTCTCCTCTCTTTCTTTTCCTCTATCTCTCTCCAGCCTTTACACTTGAAGATGGACGAAAAGGAGGTAAGAAAAAAGGAATGGAAAAAGAAGGAATCAACACTCATGGGTTTCAAAAATGGGGAGGTCGAAAAGGCTAGAGAGACAACAACCAAGAAACCAGCAACCTACCCCGAGGCCGGCTCATAATTCCCATAGTTCCCACCTCGTAGATGACAGTAGTGACAGTACACATCAGATAGTGCGGCGCTTGTCGGGTGACACTAAGCACCGCCAACACCGAAAGAGCGGTAGGACAGTCATCAGCATCATCATCATTATCACGGCCGCGCAGCCCAGCCCGAGCGACCGCCAGAGCCGTGCGTGCGCAAGGACGGCAAAGAGACAGCGGACAGCGGACAGCCCCCCCCCCCCCCCCCCCCCCCCCCCCCCCCCCCCCCCCCCCCCCCCCCGCCCCGCGGGCCCGCCGCCCCTCGGGGCCGCGGCCGGCGGCGCGGGCACGCGCGGGGGGGGCCGAGGGGCGGACCGCCGGGGCCCGCCCCGCCCCCCCCCCCCCCCCCCCCCCGGCATAACACCATTACGTCGTCGGCTCTGGTTCCCGGGGGGAAGCCTTGGTCTGTTGCTCGTCGTGGATTAGTTTGGACGGGCCTAGCCCTGTTACCGCCGCCGCAATACTCTTTTTCCTGGGGCTCGTAGCTACTCTCACAAGTACCTTGCAAAGTACGAAGTACCCGGATTGCCTCGATCTGCTGGACCTGGGAGATCTCTAGGCCACCTGTGGACGTGCCTTGCCTTGTCTTGCCGTGCATTGCCTTACCTTTGAGCTGATCTTTCTGGACTGGTTTCTGGACCCGGGACCACCTACCAGCTGCTAGCAACCCTGCTGCAGCAACTGACCTGACTGATGACTGCCCTGACAGGGTGTGAGGAGAGGAAAGCGAGGGAAGAGCAAGTCATTAGCAGGTAGGCGGTGTTGCTAATTCTTGTTGCATAATACGCCTCCGTGTTCCGTTCTCCGTACTCCGGTACAGAGCACGCCTCGTGCTTTAATACGACTCGTGCTTGAATCTTTTGACACGTTCCCGTCCTCTCATGCGGATTCAAATACATCATCTCGGCGATTCTCCTGCCCTTGCTAGTCCTTTCCTCTCTGTTCCCTGGTTCCCTGGTTCCCTGGTTTCCGGTTTCTGCTGTCTGCTTCTTTGGACCTCCTTCGCGTCACCTCGACTCCCGGCCTCGATTCTCAACCTCAACCTTTCTCTAACACCCGCAGCAATCTGACCTCTTATTCGGATCCTCCAGTTGTTCAACAGCCATCAATATTAATTCCATCATCTTTGTGCTCGCGCGCAAAAGAGTAACGAAACGGCCAGACACCTTGTGTGCTTCACCAATCAGTCGCACTATTAGATTACAGACTGCGCACCTCCCGCCGAGTCACCCGTCCGGCACCCGTCGTCCGCCATCGCATCGCATCGCATCGCATCGCATCGCATCCACTACAACCATAGGATAATTTTAAGGCCGGAAATCCTCGAATCCACGAACGAGCCCGACTCACCCATTCGTGCGCCTTTCCTCTACGTCGGATCCGTGGTGTGAGCGAGGAATTACGCCAGACACAGCCGAACCTGTCGATTTCAAAACCCCCCAGTGTGCGCATATTGGGGGCCACCCGCATTTCTGCCCATTCCTCGCATCTTCGCCTCGACGCCTTGACGGGCTAGAGGGACTTGTCCTGCTCATCCAAGACCAGTCTTGGTCGCGCACGGCGCAAGTGGTTGTCTCTCAGTAATTTGGTTGCATGGTTGCTGGCTTGGCAAAGTCGGCTACGAAGCACAAGCAAAGATGGGCCGTAATCGAGGTTCGTGCTCCCACATTCCCTCACACAAGTTGCATAGTCCCCGATCCAATCCCCTTTCCCAGCCCAGCCCAGCCCAGCCCAGCCCTTCCTTGCCTTGCCTAGGTTGTGTCTTGCACCGGCTACCATGCGTAGGAGGCTTTTTTGGGTTGCGCGCTGGCGCGTGTTGCTGGCGTGCATCCCAATCCTGATATGCCCAATATCCCTTTCACTGCGCAATGCTGTGTGTTGCGCCTGGCGCAGGACGATCCAACATCAAATACCCTTGCCCGGCCTTGTTCTTCAACCTCAGCTGGTCCTGGATCACTTTGGATCCCCAGAATCCTGAACCCAGTCTCTTCCGGCCCTCTCTCGAGCCTGTGCAGTCTGCACTCGTTGGCATTTGCTCACCCTCGTCATCATCCCCTTCACTTCCCTGCTGCTGCCGCCCCAGCATCGCCCTGCTCGGCCGTTCTCACCATCTGCCTCACCCTCCCCTTGCGCTCCTCCCTTCGTAATCCCCCCCCCCCCCCCCCCCCCCCCCCCCCCCCCCCCCCCCCCCCCGCCCCCCCCCCCCCCCGCCCCCCCCCCCCCTTCGCCCCCCCCCTTCCCCCCCCCCCCCCCCCCCCCCCCCCCCCCCCCCCCCTCCCCCCCCCCAATTGTCGGGGGGCGGGGGATTTTGTTTATTTTTGGCCCCCTGGTTTTTTTTTTTTTTTTTTTTTTTTTTTTTAAATTGCCT
>NW_019173242.1:0-12468 GCF_001831195.1 Colletotrichum orchidophilum | reverse complement strand
ATTCAAGGATATCAGTACTGGCTGTGGCGGAGGGGCCATGGGGGAATGAATAGCGAAGGAATTAGGTGTTGGCTTTACCATGTGAAGATATACTGGGCATGGTTATTCCGCAGATTCACCTCTGCGGTTGGGAGGGATCAAGATATGCTAGACTTCGACGCGGTTCGCGGTACCCTCATATTCGAATTCTCAAGCTGTCTGATCTACATACCGACGGATATTTTCGGAATAATAGAATTACATGCGATCTATGCCAGGCACAATAGTAACCGCCGATTGCGGACTCAGTACCGAGCCAAGCCCTCAAACGGATGTAATCCGTCTGCATCATCCTACATGATCCATCGAGATTACAGCAGACCCAATCATGCTGAAGTCGGTCAAGTTACTCTTCGCGAGAGCAGAGCTGCGACTGTTGAGTCTTCCGACGGATCATGCGGACGTAAGCCCAAGAGAGAGCGGCACTACTGACCGAGGCATCGGGGCGGATGCCGAGGCCGAAAACACCCCACAAGTCTCTCTCCCAGCCTCTCAACACTTTTCCAGGAACCAACGCGGCACATGCGAGAGCCTCGATACCATGTTGTCTGACTGGCCTAGCACTCAGAGGAACGAGTAAGAGCCCACTTGGAGCATCCCCGATGCCACCATCCAGGGCGCGGGGAAATGGGGGAACAAGTGCCAAGGCGGAACTTGGAGTGGGAGAGGGACGGCGGCTGGGTAATGAGAGACCCTCAATCCTTTGTGCCATATGGTATACCGCGCGGGGACATGACCGCTCTCGTTACAGCACTTTTCGGCCTTCGGCGCCGTTGACCGAATGTGTGTTTTCCGCTTGACGCTTCCGCGACCTACTACATTGTGGGCGGCGCCACCATTCTGGGTCCAACACTATGAATTATTACCTTGCCGCCACTATGTTGCGGGCCCCCCACCAGATATCGCGGAGCCAAGCATGCCAAATCCGGGGTTGTTGCGGGGAAGAGGGCCCGAGGGAGTGAGGTCTCGTCGACAACATATACAGCGCTGATACCCTTCACCAGGTTTCCGGATGTGACCCTCAAAATCCCGTTGCTTCACCTCCATGAAATTGCTTGCCGTTGCCGCTCAAAACCACTCTCTCCGTCTTCTCGAGGGCTCGTAGCAACCGCTTGACAATACTATCGTCAGGATGGCGACTCAGACGGAAACCGTGGCCAAGGGCCTCCCAGCTCAATCCTCACCCGACATTGAGAAGCAGCAGGTTCTACACCAGGAGCACTCTCACGTACTGGACGACGAGAAGAGTCCTGCTGCGGCGGTCGACTATTCTGGAGCCGCGGCCAAGAGTGATCCTACGGAAATTAAGCTTGTGAGGAAGTTGGATCTCTGGGTCATGGTACGTGTTTTCAAACTACACGCTGCTTTGCACGAACCTTGCTTCTGACTTTCTACCATATAGCCCACGTTATGGCTGATGTACTGGCTCAAGTAAGTCTACTCTTTGATCAACTCTGAGGATGATCTTGAGCGCAAATGAACTGACATCCACCAAGCTACCTCGATCGCAATGCCATCGCCCTAGCCCGCCTCAACGGCCTTGAAAAACAACTGGGCCTCAGCAGCGTCGAGTATTCAACCAGCGTCTCCATACTCTTTGTCGGCTACATCCTCGGCCAGATCCCGAGCAACATGATCCTCACCCGCGTGCGGCCCTCGTGGTACATGGGCGGCTTCATGATGGCCTGGGCCGTCGTCAGCGCCCTGACCGCCGTCGTCAAAGACTACAAGGGTCTGGTCCTCACCCGGTTCTTCCTCGGCGTCGTAGAGGCGCCGTATTACCCCGGCGCGCTGTACATGCTGTCAATCTTTTACACCCGGAAGGAACTCGCGACAAGGATTAGCGTGCTATACTCTGGTAACATCCTGGCGACCGCGTTCGCGGGGCTGATCGCCGCGGGAGTTTTCCACGGTCTAGAGGGCGTACATGGTCTCGAGGGCTGGCGGTGGCTGTTCATCCTCCAGGGCGCCGTGACGTTTGTCGTTGCCATGATGGCTTGCTATTCGCTCCCCGACGAGCCTCTCACGACACGTTGGCTTACGCCCGAGGAACGGCAGCTCGCGCACGACAGGATTGAGCGCGATACCGTCGGTGCGCGGATGCAGAGCAGTACCTGGGGCGGTCTTCGCGAGGCGATTGTCGATCCGAAGGTGTGGGTGTTTATCTGGATGCAGCATTGCCATCTGGCCACGAATGGGTTCAAGAATTTCTTCCCTAGTAAGTTCCAAAACATACTCTTTTCTCTCTCGCCGTATCATGAGCGAGGATTATGTTACTGAATCATTCTTGTGTAGCAATTGTGCAAACGCTCAACTTTGACACGACGATTACGCTGGTCCTGACTTGCCCGCCGTATCTCATTGCCGGCGTGCTCTCTATTGTATGGGCGTGGAGCTCGGGTCGATTCAACGAGCGGACGTGGCAAATTACCATTTCAAAGGCCGTTGCCGCTTTCGGTTTCATTCTGGCTTGCGTGACGATGAATACGGGCGCCAGATACTTTGCCATGACGGTCTTTACTGTTGGCACGTACGGCGTTAACTCCATGTGAGTCAAGCAAGCCTGGTTTTTTTTTGGAATCATGCGTTTTCATCAGCAGAATACTGACACTGATTGTGGGAAAGCCTGCTGGGTTGGGTTGGAAGCACGTGTGGGCAGACGAGAGAGAAGAAGGCTTCGGCGTTGGCGATTGTGAATACCAGCGCTAGCATCAGCTTCATTTGGACACCTGTAAGTCATCGCCCCCCCAACATGGTCTTTCTCTCGCCTGGACTTGTGTTGTTCTTTTAAGGGGGGCATTTTCTAACTCCTCGAACCAGTATTTGTGGCCCACGTCAGATGCCCCGAGATATGTGATTCCGATGGCCAGCAGCGCGGCGTTCTGCGTGGCCTGCGCCGCTGGCGCGTGGGTGATGAAATGGATGCTCGTGAGAGAGAATAGGAGAATCCGGGCGAGCGATTCGGAGGCTACGTTATTTTACGCCCACTAAGGGTCGAGGGGCTCTTAGATTGAACTTCATCTATAGGTTGATGAACAGGATGAAATTGACTAAAAAGAGTAAAGCGTTGATCATTAGATGAAGCATATAAGACGGTTTCTCTCCTGTCTGTCGTCCACGGATTCTTCCGATACAGGACCTCGAAGAGCAGCACGATCCAGCTGCAATGACTAGCCCAAGCGTAGGGCGAGACCAACAATAGACCAAGCCGGTCTCCCGTCACTGAAGTGATCTTTTTGGACTTCACAGGTGTTTTCTTTTTTTCTTTTCAATACAAGGCAACTACTCGGATAATAGAATTAGGCCTTTGAAGGTTCGGGGTGTCCGGCTTCACACAGGCTCTCTGACTCCTTTCCTAAAGATTCTGCAGTTGGATGGGGATTTCGACGAATCGCAGGTCTACTAACAAGTTTGCATTCGATTTTGCCACCGCGACATCTCAAACACGCACCATACGACATTTTTTCCTGTGCCGAGCGTCATGGCAATTGCAGCTGACAAAACAGCAATGACCTTGTTCAAAGAGGTTTGACAAGTTGAAGCGGTGGAGATGTTGTCGGGAGGAGTTGGTGGAGGGCGGTGTTGGACCGCATCTGTCGGCCTTAGTCGGCAGGTTACGGTGCGTTGGATCGTGCGGCGTCCGATGGGTGATCTCAAGAGTGATTCCAAACACGAGAAGGCTGGGAGACGGCGTGGATGTAATGCCAATAAACAGTCCAAGGCTGTTAAACCATGGCTGTTGTCTTTTGGAGTTTAGCTGTCAGACTTGGGTAGATTGAAGCAAGGTGGTTGGTTACAAGACCTGTTCGTGCTGGGAAAAACACTGGGAAGCCCGCCAGGTGAGGATATCCCCCCTCCCCCCCCCAACCCATGAAAAGTGCAGATTCTGTCACTCAGAAGATGATTTTTCACTTTGGCTGAAGCCGCGTGCTACATAAAGGCATATACGGCTGATCTACCAGCTTTCCAGGCATGAATCAAAAACATTCTAGACTCAGTTGAATTCATGACGACCGACAGACTACTTGCACTTGGATATATATTCCATCGAATGGGAGTTGTTAATGCCGTGCTCTTTTCTTAGCTTTTCAGTCCACATACAGTCTTACACACTAACAGCTTGTCTTATCAGAGCCTTCATAGTTTGAATTATTATCAATAATTCATGAGCTGGTTTTGTTTTAGGAAGGAAACAAGTTGAGCATATAATACTTTACCGAAGCACAGTGATTTGAGTTTGACTTATTGGTGGTTTGTATGGGAAAGGGAAAATAATATTCTTCGTTCCCGTTGGCCCTACACTGCGATACATGAGAAACCTTGCCCGATTCCTGAATGAAACAATCTGTAATGTGATACCGTCACGTAGGTAAAATATGCCCGAAGCCTGACAGGTATCAAGCGCACCCCTTTTCTTAAACTTGGGAGCGCCCTGTTGAGTGAGTCGAATCGTTGCTGGAAGCTGATGCTTGAGAATCCCAAAGTTGCCCATGCTTGCCATAGATGTCTCGCCCGATATACTGGCCTCTCCGTACATCGGTGTTGCTTGCCAGACTTTGAGGGTCCATCCTGTCTGCTCCTGGACTCTTCTTGCACCTTCTTATTCTATCGAATAGTCCAAGTCGCCGCCATTCGTTCCATTTGTGTGAGGATTCCAATCTGCGAGTGACAGGCCTTCTTCGAAATGGTCTTTGAGGTGCGACTCATATTGTCGGAATGGACCATCTTGACCAGGCCCCTCGTGTTGAACGATCTGGATTTCGGAGCAGAATCCACACCAGTATCTTCCCCCCTTTTCCCCAAAACAGCCGATCAAGCCTTTAATCTTCTCACCTCCGACTGCTTTCTCAGGTACGCCGTGGTCTTTCTGCACATGTTTTTCGAACTCAGTCTCCCCATTCAATTGTCCACACTCCTCCCCATCTTCTAGAACTGTGCAAATATAGTACCCAGGAGCTTTCATGTGAAAAGCATGGCGACCCTCAGGGTACATATGATTTGACCAGTCCGAAAACTTGGCAAAAGCTGCCGGGCAGAAGGCCCAGGGGCACTCTCGCGAGACCCGGGTACACTGATAAGTAATCGCGCATCCATCTTTGGTCGTGTCTTGGACAGCTCCGATTGGCTCCTGATTCTCTGCGGACGACATGATGCTTCTACCGTAATATTAGCACATGCTACTCAACTCGAGCCAGGCAGGTTATGGGGGTGGAGAAAGATCGTTGATACCTTGAGGTTATTGGTCCGAAATCGTGATTGGAAAAAGTTGGGTGCCGGATCTCTGGTTGGAAAAGCGAGGTCCAGTAGAGAACTGCCTTGACTGTGATAGCGAAGGATGATGGACTCACTCTGAAGCTGAACATTCCCAGCTCTTATATATGTCATGTACCTGCATGGCATCCGACATGTTGCAGTGGTGATCATGAATACAGTGTCCAAGCAAACTTCTCAGCAGTTCAGAGTCCTCCAGCTGCTTCCACTTCTGTGAACAATCTGCGGTGAAAGAACAGTGATTTTGTTCCCGTGAGTCGTCCAGGCGGTGAGCCATGTTGTTTTCGCAAGCAAGCAGGCATGTCTTTTCACCTCGAGGAATACTTCCATGCGATCTGTTGCGCGTAATCAAGCATCTTTGAGATTGCATTCTCGCACGTAGCCGCCGCCAGAAGAATTGCATATTATAAAGCGTGTCCTAGATGAGGTACATCCCCACTCCACCAAGTCGCTCAACGAATCCTGAATTACACAATGCCTTGAGTTCCTCGGACGGGCTGACCAACAAACCGATGCGGGTGGCGTTTTCCCGACAACATGACGATTACGAATTTTTTTTTGTCAAGTCCAAGATGTGTTGGACACTTGACGCCGAAGTCATCCGTCTTGGCTTACCGCGCTGGCGGCCTGGCGGGTGTTTGCTGAATTTTGGCGGTACACGGGTCTTTATCGCCCCAAGCAGGTTATCTAAACCGACGCCTTTGAATTCTTTCCTAGGTAGGCAGAGGCTCGTGGTTGTTCTGCGTTCTTCATTGATTGATCAAGTATGCGGGAAATGCCGGTACAGCAATCCGTGTTGTGTAATCGGAAGCCATACCTTTTGAAGACTGAATAGTGCTACAGATTCAAGGCGAATCACGATACCGCGCAACGAGAGTCTTCTCGTCATGGAGTCAGTTTGCATGGAACAGAAAAGTTGATCGAACGAGCAGAGCGTCTTTTGATATTGTAAACTGTTGTCGACATTGCGGCAAATATTTACCCTGCTCGTCCACTCGCAACTATCGGCAATGGTCGGCATGGCGGGGGGGTTCATTGGCAAGGACTGGTACGTCCGCACAGATTTCAATCTCGTCTGTCTGCTAGGAAAGTTGCTTATTCAGCGAAACATAAAGTGACAGACTCCCATTCTCTCCTATAATATGTATCCCAATAGAAACACCTTGTCATTCCATTGGAAGTGGACTTGGCCACTGACTCCCCAGCAGCGCTCACGGCAACCCTTGACGAACATCCATATGCTCATTCAGCTCCCACGCCTGGCTACTATCATCATGAATAGCGGGCTTCCTATGCCTGGTATGTTTGAACTCAAACTGGCCTTTCACCGTGCGGTACATCGTACAAGTGTTACCCAAAATCACATGGTCGCCTACGTGCATTCCCACTCCATCATGACGCGGTACCTTTTCCTACGTCGCATTCTCAAGGAGCGTATCGGACAGCGCCTTTGAAGCCTCTGGTTCACGGCCCTCAATGTGCTGAACATGCCTCGCGAGATAAAAGTTCATCCGCCCAGACCCTCTGGTGCCTCTGCACCAATCCATGCCTCCCCATCGGGTGCTCTTCAGGATCCACATCCGCGAAATGCTTTGGCACAGCCAGCTTCCTGTAATGCATAATCGAGTGGCAACTGGCGAGCAACATAACCACTGCCCAGTAGCTCCGCCTCCATCTCCTCATCAAGACCATCCCATGCGGCCCTCGTATTACAAAATACCGTACTCCAACCCATTTAGGCATAAAAATCCCCAACCCATGGGGACCCATGGGGACCCAAATAAATAGGGTAGGGATTTAGGTGCACCTATATTTTAAGGATATTTAAGTATAGGGATATAAAGATTACTTTTAAATAAATATAAAAGGATTTTTCTTTTAAACTTAAAAAAAAAAAAAGTTTTAAATTTATAAATAAACTACGAAATTAATAAAAAAAAAATAGATAATTTATAAAATTTAAAAGCTTTTTTTTTTTAATAAAATTAATTTATAAAATAGTTATTTTATTAAAATAACTAATAAAATATAAAATTTTTTTAATAAACGAATATTAATATTATTATATAAAATAAAAATCGTAATCTTTATAATATTATAAATTCGTTATTTTTATTTTTAAAATCTATATAATTTTATTATATTTATTTTTTATTATAATAAAATAAATAGAATTTAAATAAAAAAATAGTTATTATAAATAATTATTATATTTAAAATTATAAATATATTATAATTAATAATCTTAAGGATTAGCTTTTTAAACTAAATTAAAATATTTATTAATTTTTAAAATATTTTTTATAAATTTAATATCTTTTTTTTAAATAGTTTACCGTTTTATATAAATTATAATTAAATTAAATATTAAAAATATTAATAAATAAATAAATAAATAAAATAATAAATTTATTCTAAAAAATAAAAATAAATAAAGTTTTAAAAGATTTTTAAAAAGTATTTATAACGCTTTATTATATATATTAATCGATTTTTAATTCTTAAACAATTTCGCAAGTAATTTATTAAAATAAAGCCTTAAAAATAATAAATATAATCTTTATTTACTTTTCTTAAATCTCTTAAAAAACACTTATTAAAATTTTTTTAAAAATATAATTATTAAATATAATAATTAAATTTATTATTAAATTTAAAACGTTCCCTATATAAAATAAATATTTTTAAAACCTTTTTTATTTTACTACGGTTACTTAAATTTTTATAAAAAGTTTCAGTTTTTAATTTAAATAAAAGTTCTTTATTAATATTCTTTTCGGCCTTTATAACCGGATTATAATCGTTATCGTTTTCGCTTATTATTATTATATTATATATAATTCTTATTTTTATAAATAAAAAAAAAAGAAAAAAAAGGGTATTTTAAACTTATTTTAAAAATTTTAAAAAAAAAAATATAAAAAAAAGAAAAATAAATAAAAAAAAAAACCTTTTTATATTAAAAAAATATAAGGCTAATGATTTATTAATTAAAAAGTACGTACCTACTGCCTATAAAAATTAAAAATTATTATAATAATATAAAAAAAGTACTTATTTTACTTAAGATATTACGTAACTAAAAAAATAATTATATAATTAATATCGTCTTAATAATTTTAATAAATAAAAAATTTAAATTACATATCTATATAGATTTTTTTTATATTAAAAAAAATTATATTTCCTTTCCTTTTTTTTTTATATTAAAAACTTTAAACTTAAATTTTTATAATTTTTTATTAATCTTTTTATATATTTTATTTAAATATTTAAATAGTAATTTTAATGAGTTTTTTAAGTTTATATTTTAAAAAACGCCTTAATATTAGTAATTACTAAACTACGAGGTATATTATGTTTTTATAATATAATAATTAAATATAATAATTAATACTTAAATCGATTTTAAAAGTTTAGGGCTAGAGAAAAAAAAAAAGCCTTTCTAAAATATTTTAATAACTCTAATATTATAAAATTTTTAAAACGGGGATATTAAATAATAAATTTATAAAAAAAAGTCTTTTATTTATATAATAATCTAAATATTATTGTTTATTAGAAAATTAAAAAGTTCTAATAAACTTTAAGCTTTATATTTATATTACTACTTAATTAAAATATTATATAAAAAAATATAGTTTAAAAGGTTTATAAAGATTTATATATATAAAAAACTCGAGTATTAATAAAATACTAATCTTTTTATAATTACGATAAAAGGAAATATCCTTAATAATTTTAACTTTAAGCTTTAAACCCTTATAAAAATAAAAAGGTAATATTCAAAAAGCTTAAAAATACTAAACTAATTATAAACAATAAAAATAAAACTATAAATATCCTTATAAATTATATTAACTATAATAATAATACGATATTTAAAAATATTACGGCTTTTAAATTAAAAATAAATATTATAAATATTTATATAGCTATATATTTAATATATTTTTAAAAAGCATTTTAAAATTCGTATTATTTTACTTATATATTTTAGAAAATAATAGTTTTTAAATTTTATAATTTTCGAAAGGTTTAGTTTATAATATTTAAAATACTCTAGGCTAAGCTTTCGTACTTTTATTAATTCTTAATTAAAGCTTATTAAGTTTTTAAAAAACTACGAGTTTTTTAAGATAATAACTTACTCTTAATTATTTAATACTTCTTTTTTATTAAAAAGATCTTTTTATAAACTATCTTAATTAACTTTTAAAATAAAATAAAATTAAAAAAGAAATAAATTAAAATTAAAAAGTAAATAAAATCGAAAAATAAACAAAAATAAATATTTTAAAAATATTTTTTAACTTAATATTAATTTTTAATTATTTAAAAAATAAGTTTAAAAGTAATATGAAAAAGTCTAGGTTATTTATTTAATAATAACTTATACCGGAGTTATTATTTATATCGAATCTTAATTCGGAAAATAATAAAAAATATCTTTTATTATTCTTAAAATTAAAATATTAAAAACTAAATAAGTTTTTTAAGCCTTATTAAACTTTAAAAAGAGTCTTATTCTTTTTAAATAAAAAATATTAAAATTATAAATATCCTATTTACTTAATATAAAAATTAACTAAGCTTAATATTAAAATATTTAAAAATAATATTAAGTAAAAAAACTTTTCTAACCTTTTAAAAATCTTTTAATATAACTCTTTTTAAAAAGGCATTTAGTTTTCGATTTTTAATAAGTTTAGTATAATTTACTTTTATTTTAAATATTAATATCCCTATTATAAAGCGATTAATTTAAATTATAAATTAAAAAAGATATTTTATAATAATCTTATATATAATAATATATAAATTATATCCTTATCTCTTTTACTTTTTAATTTATAAATTTAAAAGCCTAAACGTTATAAAAAGCTAATAAGATTTATAAATTTAATTTTATAATAAAGAATCGGAGCTTTTAAGTAAACCTTTTTAATCTATTCCCTTAAAAGCTAATACTAAGCTTAATATACTACTTATCTTTAATAATTATCTCTTTTCTTAGTTTATTCTACTTTATATATATTAATAATAAAAATAAATTAATTATAACGTTTAAAAATAAATATAAATCTTTCTTTTATCTTAAAATTATATATAATAATCTTATATATAATAATCCGTATATAATAATATATAAATTACCTTTTATTTTTATTATTTTTTAATTTTTAAGTTCGACGGCCTAGACGTTATAAAAAGCTAATAAGATCTATAAGTTTAATTTTATAATAGAGAATCGGAGCTTTTAAATAAACCTCTTTAATCTGCTCCCCTAAAAACTAATATTAAGCTTAATATATTATTTATCCCTAATAATCATCTCTTTTCTTAATTTATTCTATTTTATATATATTAATAATAAAAATAAGTTAATTATAACAGTTAAAAATAAATATAAATCTTTCCTTTATTTTAAAATTATATATAATAATCTCGTATATAATAATCTATATATAATAATATATAAATTACCCCTTATCTCTATTACTTTTTAATCCTTAAGTTCAATAGCTTAAACGTTATAAAAAACGTAAGCTACCCGATAAAGTATCGTCGTCGAAAGTAAGGTTAATAAAATCGGCGGGCTCTTTAATTATTAAATTAATTAACGTTAATATAAGATTTATCGTTCCTTATAAAATCGTAAATATAATTACGCTTTTTTAAAAATATAAACGTATTAATTAAAAGAAAGTTTCGTTAGCGTATATAAATTAAACTTAATATATTATTTATCCCTAATAATTATTTTTTTTCCTAATTTATTTTATTTTATATATATTAATAATAAAAATAAGTTATTTATAACGTTTAAAAATAAACGTAAATCTTTCTTTTATTTTAAAATTATATATAATAATCTTATATATAATAATCCTATATATAATAATTTCCTTTTTAATTACTAAATATTTAAGGCCTTATAATTACGTTATAATCTCTAATTTTTTATAAATCTTTATTATAATATTAAAAAAAAAATAAAATTTAAAAATTAAGTCTTTTTTTTTTTAATTTTATTTTTATTTTTTTAAAATATCTTATAATTACTCCTTAATAGCATAAATCCTCAAAAGTTATATATTAACTAATAATATTAATAATAAACTATTAATAAAAAGATTATTATAATCTTATTTATAAAGGCATCTACTATTTAAAAATACCTAAGCCCTTAAGAAAAGCTCGTAACCTATTTAATAAAAACAATATTTTCTTTTTATAAAATAATACGCTTTATATAAATCGCAACTAGGTTAAATACTAAAAATATTAATAAATAAATAAATAAATAAAACAATAAACTTATTTTAAAAAACAAAAACAAATAGGGTTTTAAAAGATTTTTATAAATATTTTAAAACGGATTATTAAAACTTAATATTATTATTAATATTAATAATAATTTCTTAAATAAAGCGTTAAAAAAGAAACTTAAATAAAATAAAATCTATTTTTTATTATTATATTTAAATCTTTTAAAACGCATATATTAAAAAGTTTTTTAAAATATAATTATTAAATATAATAATTATATTTACTATTCGGTTTTATATATCGTAAGCATTTCTTTTAATTAATATAAAAATAATAAAATTTTAAATTTAATAATATTTTAAATTTAATATTTTAAAATTTAAAAATATTTAAAAATATTTAAAAAAAAAAGTCCGTTAAATTTTTATTTTATTTATTTTTTTTAAAACAGTATATTATTTTATTATAATATTTTTTTTTTAATTTACGAATTTATATAAAAAAAAAATTAAAAAAATCCTTTTTTTTTTCTTTTTTATTAATTATTTTTTTTTATTTTTTATTTTTTTTATTTTTTTTTTTTTTTTTTTTTTTTTTTTTTTTTTTTTTTTTATTTTTTTTTTTTTTTTTTTTTTTTTTTTTTTTTTTTTTTTTTTTTTTTTTTTTTTTTTTTTTTTTTTTTTTTTTTTTTTTTTTTTTTTATTTTTTTTTTTTTTTTTTTTTTTTTTTTTTTTTTTTTTAATTTTATTTTTTTTTTTTTTTATTTTTTTTTATTTAAAAAAAATATTAATATTTTTTTTTTAATTTAAATTAAGACTTTTTTTTTATAAATTTTTTTAATAAATATTTTTATAAACTCTATTATATCGTTTTTTATTTTTAAAT
>NW_019173241.1:0-13039 GCF_001831195.1 Colletotrichum orchidophilum | reverse complement strand
GGTCGCTCGTCGCAGCGGCAGAAGAGGGGTCGTGAGCGTGTGCTGAGGCGAAAGAAGACGACAGAAGACGGCAGGCACGATGCCGCTCTTTATGTCGGGCGGCGCCATTTCGTCAAGCAGAACCTGAACAGCCTGAGGAGCCAGAAATCGCTCCAACGGATGCCAGAAAGCGAGGGAGTTGGCAACAGCAAACCGGTGCTGGCATGACCAACGGGCAGGGTAGAAGGACATGGTAGGCGCTTGGACCAAAATAGCAGGGTGGGGCGCACTGCCATGACCAGGTTGCGGGCGTTGGAGGCAGCAGGACGAAGTATTTAATACCTGGCAGTGTCCGCCCATCGCTCAGTTCCCTCTCGCTGCTTGTGCCGCATAAAACGGCGGCACTTCCCACCGGATTGGGCGGCCCTAGCAGCGACTTCTCGCTTTTAGGAGTAAATAACGTAAAGTCGTTATACTGTTAGATATTAACAATATAATTAATCCGTAGCTCTTTAATATTATTATTAAATAGTTACTAAGTAAGTATAAAAAAGTTATAATTTTTTTTATATAGAGGTGCTATTAAGTTAATATTTTTAAGTTTTTATATAGTAAAGTCGATAATACCTTATTCGCTACCTTCCGACTTAAATAATCGACATTATAGGGGAATAAGATTTTAAAAAGCTAATACTATTATTATAACGTTAATTTTTTATAAGACTTTATAAACGTTATTACCAAGCCTACTAAGGAATTTTAAAAGCTCGGCTTTTATTATTTTTAAAACTATATTATAAATAAAGAGGTTTTAAATACCGTTAGGAAAAAGCCTTATATTAACGACGTACTTTTTTATAATAAATATTTAAATAGCGTTATAATAAAGATATTTTTAAAGTTTTTTAAAATAATTACGTTATAAAAGTAGTTTAATAAATTATTATTTAAGTTATATTATTTTTTTTAAATATTAATAAAAAATAATATAAAACGTTATTTTATATAGCGAATAGAGTAGCGGTATAAAAATTCTTTAATAAAGTAGGTAGCTAATAAGGATGTAAATTAATTTTGCTATACCGATTTTATAACGGTTTTAAACGAATTTTTTAACCTATACTTTTTAAATATCTTTATTTTTAAAAAGCCGAGACTAGTTAATAACGCTACTTTTTTTTATATATATTTTATTACGTATTAACGTTTTATCTTTTATACCATCGGTTTTTATATATATATAATAAATTTTGTTTTTATTTATTATCGAAGCGAGACCGTTACCCCGACCGTTTTTTTTTTTAATATTATAATAATAATTTTCGTATGGTTTTTTATTAACTTAATTAATTTACGCTTTCGTTATATTTTAATAAATCCTTATTAAATCCCCCCGGACTCAGGGCTATTATTATTTATCTTCGGTCTTAAAAAAAAAAAAAGCCTCGGCTTTTTAATTAATATTAAAAAATAAAGGTTCGGTTTTATTTTAATAAAGCTTATCGATTAGTACTCTTTTAGCTTATATTACGTAATAAAATCTAATTTTAATATCCTAAGGCTAATAATAGCCCTTAGTAAGTTTAAATTTTTTGTTATTAAAGACTTTTTAAAAAGCTTATTTTTTTTTTTATTTTATTTATTTAAAATAAATAAGAAATCCGTTAAGATTAAAATTATCTTTATTTTATTATCGTATTTTATCCTATGTTAATATCGAAAAGCCGTTTTAAAAAGTATAATTTTTAAAAATAAACCGAAGGAGTAATAAGAAAAGATTAATAAAAATACTATTTTTTTTATATTCCCCATATTAAAATATTATATTATTAAATATAGTTAATTAGTAATATAGTCCGGATTTAACTATACAACGAAATAGAGGACGTTTAATAACTTTTAGAATTTTATATAGGAAGACTTTTTATATGATTTTATTATTGGCTTTATGAGGTTTTAATTATAGATGTTTTTTAAAGATTACGATTAGTAGTGTTTTTAGCATAGTATATACGAAGCTATTACGGCTAAGGTCCATAGGGCCTTTAATAAGAGTTTTAATTAGCTCGCCGTTTTTAAAACGAGGTATAGAGAGTTTTTTTTTATTTATTATATTACGTTTTTTTATTTTATAAAGAACGGTAAGTTATTAAAATAAAGTAATACGAGAGCTTTAAGAGTATTTTTTTATATAATTATTAATATACGCGGTAAGCTCGTTATAAGTTTATTTTTGCAAGACGTCTTTAGGATTATAGCGGAGCCGATTTTTATAATTTATTATAAAATATAAATAATAAATAACGTTTAGCGTTTAATAAACGCCGTTTATTAAACGTTACGTTTATTAAACCCGTTTTGTACTACGCGAATATTATAAATATTAAACCGATCTATTAATAAAGGATAGCTATATATTATTTAAAATAAAAGAATAGTTAAAAGATAGTTTAAGTAAAAGGTTTTTATTTACGGCTTAGTTAAATATTCGCTACTAGGTAGTATTTAATTATAAAATAGCTATATAATAATGTTTTTTATTTTTTATATACGGAAATTTTTATATTTATCGTATAGGTATATAGATTAAATAAGTATAGTTTTTAGTTAAGTTATTAAGATTAAAGACGTATAATTATATTTAAATTAGTACTCTAATTAATAAATTACGTAATAAAATAAAATTAATTTATTATTATAATTTAAACCCGCGATTACCGTAATTAAATTAAAACTTAATATAAAAACCGTAAGGCCTATTTAAGTTTTATAAAACCGTCGTAACATAGCCTTTTATAAAATTTAAATAAGTTCGTTCGATAATTTAATTAATTTAGGAGGAGCGGTATAGTTTTAAAAAAGAAATACCGATTAAAAAATATAAAATACGTAATATAGCCTTTTTTAAATTTCAAACGGGCCTAGCCGATAGCTTAATTAATTTATAAACGACTCGTATAATAAGTAATAATTACGTAATTAAATCGACGGGATAAAAAAAGAGCGTAATATAAATTAATATATATATTTATAACGTTATAAAGACAATAGGATATATTATATTTTATAAATGCTAATACCTTACTTATAGCCCTCACGGTGGAGTTAATAATCGAAACTATTATAACGTATTTTTATAAAGCTATTAAATAAAAACGTACTAAACTAATAAAATATTAAAAACGTCGAATTTACGTATCGGTTTATTTTATAAAATAATTTTATATAAAAATAGCTTATCTTAAAAGTCTATTATAATAAAATATTTTTTCCTAACTTTTTATTATTATTTATAAAACGTTAAAAATAAAGTAAGATTTTTAAAATAAAGATAGTTTTACGTTAAGTTAGTTTATTTATAAAACGTAGTTAAAGTTTTTTTATATATTATTATTATAACTTTTTTTTATCCAATTTTTTAATTAGCGTATTAATAAACGCATTGCTTTTTTTTATTACGCTTTTTTTTACTTAATAAGTTATATAATTTTAGTTTTACCTTTATTTTATTTATTTTAGTTTTACTTTCTTTGCCCTTTATTTACGTATATAGGCGTTTTATTTTTATAGCCTTATATTACCTGTTTACTTTACTTTACTTCTAGACCCTAGCCTTAGGCTTATTTAAATTTTATAAAAGCGCCCTGCGTACGGTCTTTAGAAAGCGCTATTTTTTTCTTATATAATTTTTATATAATTATTTTTTTAGCTTAATTTTTTTATATTATAAATATTTTACGTACGCTTTTATAAAAATATATATAATTTTTTTATACTGCGATAGCTTTTATAAAAGCTTATAAAAATAATCGGTAAATTTAAAGTTTTTATAAAACTTAAATACGCCTATTTTTTATTTTATTTTCTTTTTTATAAAATTTAAATAGCTTAATTATTTATTATTTTTAATTAATATTAATTTATTTTTAAATCCGAATTATTTATTTATTTTTAATTACGACGATAGTTAATATTTATATAACCGTTAGTACCCTTATTAATATCGATACCCCCACCTTTAAGCTTTTTTATAAACGCCCTACGCCCGTTAATAAAAAGCTATTTAAATTAAAAAAATATAAAATAAAAAAGGTTTAAGAGGAAGAGGCTATTAATAATAAAGTCGCTAATAAAAAGCTTTTTAATATTTTCGATATTAATAAAGATAAGGACGATTTAAAAAAGAATAATAGTAAAAAGGATAATAACGATATCGTTTCCGACCGTGCCGAAGTTATTAATAAAGATTATTTAGATATTAAGGTAAATAAGATTCTTAATTAGGCCCGCCTTTTTACAAAATAATAATATAAAATTTTTTTATTTAATAAATTTTTTAAAATATTGAATAATAAAAGGGTTATATTGGATATGACAAATTAGATTATCCAATAATAATATTTTAGTTTTTTACTACGATAGAATACCCGTCGTAAAGATTTTATTTTAAAAAGTAATTATTTATTTAGCGAATTTATATTTTATAGTTTTTTAAGATTAAAACGTAAAAAGCTTATTAAAGTTTATATCGACGCCGGTATAAATATAAGTAAAAGATTATATAGCGTTATGTTATTAAAAACCCTTATTTTAATTAAAAATAATATTTTTATTAGCGCGTAAAGAAATTTCTTTATAGCTTATTTATATTTTAGGTATTTATATAATTTTTATAATTTCTTAAAGACCGGAAGTAAGTTTTTTTACTTAGTAGCCCTATTTAAGTTTTATAAAACTTTTTTTATATACTTTTATAAAACTTAAACGGGCGTTATTTTTGTTTTTAATTATAGATTTTTGGTTATTAATAAGCTAAAGTTTTTTAAATTACGTAGTATTTTTTTTAATTATTTATTATACTAGTTATAAGAGGTTTATTAAAAGGAAAGCGGCTATTTAAAAATAAAAGACCCAATACGCTTAGCCTTTTTAGAAAAAAGGGTATTTTCTTTTACGTTTATAAATTAAAAAACTTATCCTATAAGATTCTAAAGGAGCGTTTTATAAAGTTTATAACTTACCCTTTTTTAATTATTTTAAAAAATAAAAAAACTTATTTTGTTATTTTAGATAATTAGCGATAATTATAGTATGACGAAGTAGATTAGAAGCTAATTTTTATTATATATATATAGTTTTTTTTAATTTATTTTTTTAACGTTTTTAAAGAGTAGGAAAGTAATAAATATACCGAAGCTTTATTAAAGAATAAAGTATATTACGTTTAGGGTTATTTATATAAGGATTAGATAAGAGTATATTTAATTATTAATATATTTATTTTTTAACATTAGATTTACGACGTAATAATTTAAAATAAGAAAGCGGCAACGATTTTAATAAATAGCGTTTTTTAGGTTAGTTATTTTAACTTAGAGACGGCTAATAAAAAGGCGGGCGAGGAGGAGTTATTTAATACGTAATAGGTAGCCTTATTCTCGGTTTAAATAGAGATATTAATTATTAACGAGGGAGGACGATAATTTGATAATAAGGAGGAGATATATACCGTATTTAGATATGATTTATAACTAATTAATTAGATTGAGCTATTAGCTTAGTACGACGCTGTTTATTTAATATCTTTTGGATAATAAAAAATCGATATTTTATAATAATTTATTTAGGTCGATAAATAATACTTAGTCTTTTTTTTTTTTTAGCTTTTTAAAAAGATTAATATTAGTATCCGAGAGTAAGGCGCTATAATAAAAATAGTTATATTAATTAATTTCGAAACGGATATCTTTTTAGGCTACGCGACTACGTTTTTTAACATATAGGAGTTTTAGAGTATAAATAATGATTTAGGTAAGTTAATATTTAAAGATATATATTTTCTTATAGTTTCGGCCGGTAAGGGTAAGGAAATAATTTACTATATTTTAATTTAAGAAGGTGGCGTGCTTTGCGAACGTACGGGCGACGTATATAATTTATTAAATACGTTAATTTTTAATAAGATTATTAATTTAGCCGCTTTGCGCCGCTTTTTTAAAAGAAATTTTTTTAAGGATAATAATTTAATAAAGATTATTTTCGAGTTTTTAATAACGCTTTTTAAGTTAACTTAAAATAAGTACTTAATATCGAAAGATATCTAGGATTTCTTTTTAAAACCATATTAAATTATTAATAAGTTTATAATTACTTTTAGTTTAAGTTTTATAAATCCGTACCTAGCGGGTTTTATAAAACTTAAATAGGCCCTTTTAATTATTATTTTTATTTTTATAAAACTTAAATAATTAATAATTTTATTTTAAACGCTAATTAATTTATATAATAGGTATCCTACCTTATTTATAATAGAATTTTAATAAATAAGTACGGTATTAATAAAACGATTATAGTATTTTTTATTTTAACAAAAGTAATTACCTATTATAAAACAAATAATCATAATAATTTAGATATTATTTATTTATCGTTTAGTATTTTAATACCGGCTTTTATACTCAACTAGACTTATAAAATAATTATAAATAAATTCTTATACTTATTTAAAATATATGTTTTTTATTAATCGCTTTTTATAACATTAAAATATAAGGTAAAAAATATATTAATTAATATAAAAAAGCTTACTTAACTTTTTAAAAAGCTAAATCGAGAAAAGAATAATCCGGAGTCGGCCGATTAATTAATTTTAATATTTTATTTAATTAATAACCGGCGCTTAGTAGTTAACAATCATTATAATAATAAAAACAAAGCGGACGAGGATAATAATAAGGTGGAGGATAGTAATTATAAAAGGGCTATTAAAAAAATAAATTTTAATTTATTATGCTGTATATAGTTTTTTAATTTCGTAAGCAACGAGGGATATATTATTAAGAATTTATAATTTTTAATATATATTATTATAAAGAAGATAAAAAAAAGATTTTTTTAGATTTTTATTATTATATTTACGGTGAGCGGTATATACGATTTATATAGATATTTATTAATATTTTAAAACGGTGCGTTTAGTTATAACTTAGCGGCCGTTATTAAAAACAACTATTTTAAAATTATTTATAATAACGAATTTATTAAAGTTTTTAAAAAACGCGATAAAAATAAAATAGCTCGGTTTAGCGTTTTTTTTAAAACATTATTAAAACTTATTAAAGGAGTAGAAGCGTAGTTATAGGCGATCGGTAATAATAAAAAGGATTTTAATAACGATTAATAAAAAAAATATAATAAATACCGCGCGGTTATAAAAGCTAAGATCTTTATATATTTTTTAAGTCTACGTAATTTTAAAAAATATAATAAAAAGCGTAATTAAGACGTAGAGTTTAATTTAACAGCCGTAAAGTATACGTTATTTTAATATTAGATTTGCTATAGTATATTTATAAATATATAATTATTTAACAGGGAAACGATATATTTTAAATAAAATATACCGTTTTACAATATTAAAACGGTTAAGTTTATTTATTTTTAATAAAAAGATATCGCTATTTTAAAAAAATTAATTTTTAAGTATAATAACGATATATAATAGCTTTTTAAAGAGAATATTTAGTTAATTATAAGAAGCGGTAGCGACGTTAATAATTATAATAAGCCCCGTATTAACTTAGCGGCTATATATAACGCGTCTTTTATTAATATTAATTTTTATTTTATAAGCTTAATTAATTTTTTGCACCGTTTAGCCTATATTATTATAAACGTAATAAGTACGTCGAAGCTATAATTATTTAAGGGCGTTAGTTTAAATTCTTAAACTTAATAAATAAAAGAAGTTAACGACCGTTATAAAAAAAAGTAAAAGGCCTGTTATGCCGGTAATTAAACTATTAATATTAAAATTATTAAGGGCTTTTAAAACGGCCTATAAATAGAATAATAAACGGCGTAGGTTTAGTATATAAAAAATAAAACAAAGCCCGTCCCGACCGGTAATATAAAAAAGGTTAATAATATTATTTTTAAAAATATTACTTACGGTCTTTAATATTATTACTTTACGACTAGAACCGATTTTATTATTAGCTATTTATTAGATTTAGTTATACTAGCCTAATATATTATTTTAAAATCGTTTAAAATCGTATAGTATTTAAAATATACGCTTAAGTTTATTAAGAAAAATAAACGATATTTATTTTATATTATAAATCTTTTAACTATAATATAAGTAACCCTTTTTATTAATTAAGCCTATTTAAGTTTTATAAAACCTATTTTATAAAACTTAAATAGGTTTTAGTTTTTTATTTATAGCTATATAATATATAAATAAAAGCTAACGGAACGAATATAGGGTGTTAGCCGGAGTTTTTTAAATTTATAATATCGAAACCCTTAATATCTATTTTAATAATAATTAAATAAAGAAAGACCGTATAATTACGGATTTTAATAACTTAAAAATATTTATTTATACTATAATAATATCTTCGCTTTTAGCTACGTTTAACGTTAATTATTATAATATTTGTTAATACGGCGTAATTTTAAAGAATTATCTAAATTTTAGCTTTTAGTACTAAGTTATTAGCCGCTTATAGCGTTTTAATTAGTTATAAAAAGTATTTTAAAAGATTTTATAAACGTAATAGATTTTCGATCCTTAGGTCGAGATAAGAAATATATAGGCGTATATAAATATAGTCGAGGCGGAAGCAGATTTAAACCTTTATATTAAAGGCTTTATATAAACGGTATACGCTTTTAAAATTCTTTATATATATATCGGGGCTAGTTATAATTATTATTTTAAAACTTAGCGCTTTTAGAATTATTTCGCTCGCGAAAAAATAAAAAAAGAAAAGTATTTATTTTTAATAATAGTATAATAGTTTATTACTTATCTAAAGGACGCCGATTTGATTAAAATTATAAATATTATTATAAAAAAATAATATATAAGTATAGTTATAACAAAGGATATTTTAGTCGAGGCCGCGCCCAAGCTTTTTATAAAAAATACGACCCTGTTCGATTATTATATTATAATCGACCTTCGCTTAATAAACTTAAAAGAATAGGAAGAGCTTTTTAAAATAATAAGGATTAAAAAAAAGAAGACTTTTATAAAAGGTAAAAGTATTATATTAAACCTATTCGATAAAAATACTTTTTTTATTAAAAAGGGTAAAAATAAATAGGAGTTAACGAAGCTTATTAAATAAATTTATTAAATTAGTAGGGGAGGATAGTTTTTTTTTTTTTAAAAAGTAAATTAATATAGTAATATAGTTTTTTTTTTTATTTAGAAATTAAATTTAATTAATATATAATTAAATTTAACGGATTTAGATTTTCGTTATAAAAAAAAAAGTTAATTTATAAAATAATACTTAAGGGCCTTAGCCTAGATAAGAACGATTTATATTTTAACGTATCGATACTTTTTTAGTAATATGCTTATTTAAGATTTATAAAAGCGTTTACTTTTATAAATTTTAAATAAGTTTTCGCTACGTTATTTATATAACGTATAGGATATTAAGCGTCGTAATAATAGGCCTCGAGGTTAATAAAACGTTACGGAGTTATATAATAATTTAAAGAGGGAGGGCTAGCGTCTTAATAGGGCCTAGGTTAAAAACGACTAAAGATATATAAATATTTTATTTTAAAAGGCGGATTATATACAAAGGAGTTTAAACGGCGTAATAAAAATTAAATTTAATAATAAACGAGGGATAAATCTCGGGGCTTAGGACTATTTAGGTTTATTTATATTAAAAGTTAAGACGGCGTAAAGGGTTAATAAGTCTTTTCTTTTTAAAATAGTATAAACGAAGGCGTTTTAAAAAATAAACGTTAATTACTATAGAAACTATTTATAAAATAATACCCTTTGCGAATAGAAATCATAATAATATTAACGTAATCTTTTATTAATTAGCTTTTTATTTATTATTACCTTTTGCTTAGGGCTATATAATAGATACGATATAAATAATAAAGTATAAGGGGTAAGTATGATCGTATTTAATTAATAAGTTTATTTATTTAGGTAGATACGATAAAACAAAAGTATTAATAAATAAAAAGGCTATTACTATATATTAAAAATAATATAAACAAAGGATAGCCGTTAGTTTTTTAAAAATTACTATTTTTTAGAATAGTAAAATAATCTATTTTTATCAATAGTATCTCTTTTTTTTTATATATTAAAGATATATTATCGACGGCTATTATATTTTTAAAGTATATTAATATAATAATTTTTAATTTATAGGATATATTTAATATCTATTTTAAAAACCTTACGGATTTTATAAAGAAAATAATTAATCGGTATTTCCGCTACGTTAGTTTTTATTATTACCTCGATAAATAGGATACGAAAAATACCAAAGCTTTCCCATTATATAATTAAATTAAGTAAGCTCGTAATTTTTTTTTTAATAAAAAAAGGGCTTTTTAGTTTTATAATAAATAATACGATTACCGAACCTATCTTTTTTATCCCGAGCTCGAACGTAATAATCTTAAGGTTTTTAATTAGGAAGCCTATTTTAATATTAATAAGCTTAATAAACGAGGCGACACTACGCCCGTATTGGTAGTTATAAGTCGCGACGTTAATTAAAATAATTAATACCTCTTTAAAAAGTATTTTCGGAACCTAATTAACCTTAAGTATATATTCGCGTCGCGAGAGGGCACTTTTATTAACCCTTTTAAAATAGAAAACGATCCGTTCGATATTATTAACGATTTAGAAGCCGTTATTATTATTAATAACGATAGTGACTTCTTAAATTAAAAAAACGATACCTTAATTAACGTAAAAGTTTTTATTAAATAGCCCGCTTATTTTATATATTTACTTAAGAGGGATAGGCTTATTATATTCGTTAGCTTTATATAAATAGGATATTTTATAAAAAAGATTAAAAATACAACGATAAATAATAAGGGAATACCCTTACAGCATTATTAAAATAAAGTAAATATTAAATTCGAAAATATTAAATTAAATAAAAAGTTTTTTTATTATAAAAATAACGATAAGCTCCGTAGTAAGGTCTTACGTCTTATTTACTTTCTAAATAATAATAAAAAGGTAATTAAATAGATTTAGGATATCTAGTCTAGCCCCTAACTTTATAAGTAAAACAAGGGGTTATTTATATTATTTATTAAAGTCTTTTTAAAAATAAAGCCTAAAGAATGATCTTTATATATTTTAGGGTTTTTTTATTTTTATTTTCAGCCTTTTTTTTTTATATATTCTATATATATTCCCTCGTATATTCTATATATATTCACTTATATATTCTATATATATTTACTTATATATTCTATATATATTTACTTTATTTTGAAAATATAAGTGATTTATTTTTAATACGTTTTTATTATTTTAGTTTTTTAACTTAAAATTAAAAACTATTTACGTTTGCGTACGCTTTTATAAAAGCTATTATAAAAAAAAAATAAGTTTTTAACTTTTATAAAATTTAAATTAGCTTAGCTATCTTTTTAACTTTTATAAAATTTAAATTAGCCTAGCTATTTTATAACTAACTTTTTTTAACTATTTAATTATGCCGATTTATAAGTAGGATACTAAGGGCGACTAGGCCGGTCTTAAATTCGATTACTTTTTTACCGATTATTTTCTTTTTATATACTTTTAAGCCGTTATTATTCGTTTTAAAAATATCGTTATTAATATAAATGTTTTTAAAAGCTATATTATCGCCGTGCCTTTTTTTATCGATAGCGTTAAATACCTTTTTTTAAACGCCGAGGAGTTATAAAAGGATTTTTTAAATAAACGTATTAAAATTTAAGTAAAGGTCTTTAATAATACTAAGTATTTAAAGGGAGTTTTTAATAAGTTGTTTAACTAATACGCTATAAGTAAACTTACTTTAATAAAGGTCTTTAATATTAAATATAAGAATACGAAGAATAATATTAAAAAAGTAAGTTTATAAATCTTAGGTTTAAAATTAAATTTAATTTAAAATAGAATTACGATAATACTTTTATTTACTTTAAGGATTACCTTTATTTATATTAAAAATAAAGATAAATAAAGCGATTTTTAAAAAGAAAAGGAGTAGTAAATATACCTTAGAATATTATTAATAAAGGAGTATTATACCTTGCGTTTTTAAATAAAGTATATATAAAGTGTTATATAAGCTTTTATAAAGTTTACTAAAAAAGTTATTTTAAAAAATATAATTAAATTTAAGTATTATAAAAAGCTATTAAAATAGCTAAATTAAAAATATTAGATTTTATTTATTACTTAATAAAGAGTAAGGGGTTATTTATATTATTTATTAAGGTTTTTTATTTTAGAAATAAAACTTAATAAAAAATTCTTAATATATATAAATTATTATTAAATTAAAAACTTTATTTTTTTTTTGTATATTCTATATATATTCACTTTTCTTTCGTTTTTTTTATTACTTACTAAGCTAAAACTGCGTTAGGATATTATTATTATTTTAAGATAATTTTTAATATATTTTTATTCTTTTAGCCTTTTAACTTAAAACTAATAACCACCCGCGCTTACGTACGGTTTTATAAAAGCTATCGTAAAAATAAATAAATTTTTTATTTTTATAAAACTTAAATTAGCCTAGCCATTTTCCTATTTTTATAAAACTTAAATTAGCTTAGTTATTTTATAACTAATTACTTTTAGCTATTTAATTATAAGGATCTACGAATAGAATAAAAAAAGTTATTAAACCGGTATTTAAAAAAATAACTTCCCTACCGACGCTTATTTTATTAAGTTATTTTAAAACATATTTAAACGTTTTAAAAATAATCTTATCCGCTATTATATCCTAAGAGGTAGACCGTTCGGTTTTCCTTTTCTTATTAACGCTATTTAATACCTCCTCCCGTTCGTTAAGGAATTATAAAAAAATATTATCGGCAAATATATTAATATTTAAATAAAGATCCTTAATAACGCTAAGTATTTAAAGGATTAGGGCTAGGGTTAGGGTTAGGGTTAGGGTTAGGGTTAGGGTTAGGGTTAGGGTTAGGGTTAGGGTTAGGGTTAGGGTTAGGGTTAGGGTTAGGGTTAGGGTTAGGGTTAGGGTTAGGGTTAGGG
>NW_019173240.1:0-13568 GCF_001831195.1 Colletotrichum orchidophilum | reverse complement strand
GCTCGTTGCCGCTTTTGTGACCCAGCTCTTCTCGTACATGATCGGCAAAGGCATCCAGTATGGATTTGTGTCACAGGAGAGGCATTCGTCTTCCTACATATTCCGGATGATCCTACCATCGTATACTATTCTGTGCGTGTGCCTAACCTAGACGTTCTTGATGACGACGACGAGAACGGGCTCCATGGCACAGCTGTTGCGCAGGTCTTTGCGTTTATTCTTCAGGCCCTGCGTGCGGAACCGCCTTCACTTTCCTGGCACGATACTGCCGCGGGTCTCCATACCTGGGCTGTAGAGTACGACGACGTTCTAAGAAACATACCCGAAACAGTGCGTAAGGGTAAGGAAGCGCGCGCCTCTCCGTACAAGCCCCAACGCTGGCGAGGATTCAAGCGCTCGCCGATTCAGACACGGTCTCGGTGCAAGCGATTCGACAGCAACGCAAAGCAGCGAGATGATAGCGGTGACGATGAAGAAGGGACACCTCCTTCACCCACGCCGACACGATCGGTTCTCAGTGGCGGAAGGGCTCTCACGAAGTCGAGTGCGGACTCGGCCGGTATACAGGCACAGGAAAACCGTCTTTCCAGCCAAGGGAAGCAGATAAACATAAAGGATCGTCAGTTTCGTACGTCGCAATGTCTGCTCGGATTAGTGAACGGCTGGCTCCCGGACGAACACTGCCCGAATTTCCAGGATCACGGACATCAGCACCTAAACCGACTAGCTCATCCGTATTCAACTAGCCAAAGACCGTGGTTATGATGCTCACGTCGTACCACTTCACCTGTCCGGCTCAACCGGCTCACTCTTTAAGGTTAGGGTGTCCTCCCATGGCTACACTCTCGTCGCCAAAGGCGTTGAGACACTCGATCTGGCCCGCCTTCGCCATGAGAATGAGGTGTACGATCGACTCCGCTCGGTTCAGGGAAAATTTGTTCCCGTCAGCCTGGCACGGACAGACTTAACCCTGCCGTTGTATTACGACAGTGGCGTACACAAGCATGTCTTGTTTCTCAGTTGGGCCGGAACGCCTCTGTTTGACCCTACCAATCAAGCAACCAAAGCCGACATTGATGCAGTCACCCAGGCGTATAAGAACTTACATAGATTAGGTGTTCTTCATGGCGACGCAAAGCTACGCAACGTGTTACGCAATCACAGTACAGCGGGTAGAGGTATTGTGGTGGTGGACTTTGAGCGGGCGGATGTCAGCCGCCGCCTCTCGGTTTGCTCAGTTCGAACCGTCAATACAAGAAGAGGAAGCGGGGGATGTTGGGGAAATCGACTTCATCAGAGAACCAAGGGAGCGAAAGATTTGCGAAAGGACTAGACTCTGTGGTGTGTCACATATCGGGATAGGTGAACACTACACAGCAGGAGCCCGCTGTCAATGTGGCTAGGAAGGTGTGAGATGACTCAGTACGTGGAAACGATTTCAGTGTAATGCCAATGAGAGGAGATGAGGAGTCAGATTCAAGTTGCAAGTCGGAGCAATTGACGTGCTTTGCGTTGAGCTTACCTGGGACTCAGTGTAGATAGACATGACCGATCACGCCCCTGAGCTGCTACGCCCGGCAGGCTCGTGGGTTGCCAAACTGATTATCAAACTGTACAATATGGAAATGCGAGAAACCAGGCGCTGCAAATGACGCTCTTCCCATAACCCTGCCAACAATTTACGGAGCCAAGTGGGACCTCAGCGTCCATATTTTGAGTGGCTGCGTCAGCTATTTCTGGCTCTATTTTGTGTCCCAAGGTCACTTCTAGCACTACAGGCTCGTTCACGCAAACCCGCAGACCTAAGAGAACGTCAAGCAGTACAGTATTGCTCCAGAAAATCCAGAATTGGCTCCTCCTATGGATGCACTATGCATGTCCGAAAATTATACACTGGCCGGGCAAGTTTCGGCAGTGTAAACGCCAAGACGGCACTAGGCGCTTGTGCTGGTGGACCCTCATATCGATGGTTGTTCTTCATCTCTACTAACAAAGGTCGGGTAATCCAAACCGAACAACACACTCAAGACCCCAGAGGTTGATGACATGGAGGCCAGAGTTGGCTCCATACCATAACGGGGGACCCCCTGCCAGCAAGATATCCTATTACATGCAAACTTGTATTTGGTGTGCGATGTCACTGATTAGGCCACTTTTCAAAACATGAATAAACTGTTGGTATTTGTTCGGCGGTACACCCGTATCGAAATGCATGATGCAAGCATAAGGTTTCATTGAGCATGTCATATTTCTTTTCACTGTTGTCTGGGGGCGGCACTGATCTGACCGGTCATCCAAAAGTTGGGTGGCCAAGCAACCCAGTCCCCAGAGCAACTTGACAAAATCGCTTTGAAGTGCATGGCTTCTGTATTGTACAGCCGAGTAATATGAACTGATGAATCGACTAGCCCGACTCTGACGTCCCTCTCACATTAGACCCCATCGTGATCAAAGGCTTCACAAACGAGTCGTATAGAGACCAATCAAGTACATGCCTGTTCACATCCTTCCCAGGGCCTGACAACGATGCACAAGTCAGCCTCGGCATCCCCTTGACACGGAGAGCCTTTCATATGACCAATGCCTGGGTGTTGATCTGACGTTGCAATACCGGTATTCAAATCGTGTTCGGAAAGATTCTGTTGCGTACGTAAGTTGAGCCGTTGATTGTACTGCTGCTCAGTAGCTTCTGCTGGAAAATCGACATTGTCGTGAAGGTACGGGCTGCCGGCTCTGAAGCATGCCTTACGAGAACCACCGTCAATCGTGGTTAAACGTGAAATGGTTTCTCGACCATGGTCTTCGTCAAAAGTGATCCAAGAGGCTCCTTTTGACGATTTGAAGTCTGGGTAATCAGACTTGGTGACGGGACACATGTTCGGCTGCGCAGCTGATTCATCTAGAACAGTCGTCATGATTGGCAATGCCTGAGATATCACCGGCGCTAGTCTCTGGTTTTGTGGCTTGAAAACAACGATTCGTTCGTTTTCTTGGATATCGATATCGATCGAGCATAAAATGGGCGAGTCCCGGTGACTGAACCAAGTTTGACTCGCTCTGCCTATCATCCGGCCAGAAGGAAACATTTGGACAATCACTTCCCCAGGTGTTCGAGGGAAGCTGGTCGTTGCCATGTATCGAGGCCCTTCACGAGATATGTACCTGTGCAACTGAGCAAACTCTTGCCATTGCGACGTGAAGATTAATCGACTTATGCAAGTTAGCCTATTGATCAGACCACAGGCAAGACACTTACAAGCTGCCGGCTTTGGTTTGGAAGTTCCGCGCGTGATTGCAAATGGGCTGGGCAGAGTAATGAGTGATTTCTGCCCGCTCATCCATCATATCCTGTTGCATCAGATAGGCTGATAACAAGCCTGTTCCGCCGATGAAGCCGTCGGGCGTCACGTACAGAAGCTCTTTCCCCTCTGTGCTCAGAGTGACGTTGTCAATTCGCTGTATGCTCAACTGCGCAGTCCTGTAAAGGAGCACACCGGGAGAGTCCATGTTGTGAGTGAACTCGTATTGAATGTTTTCCGAGAGTGTTGAGAAAAGAACTGAGGCTTTTTATTCCACATCATCTGATGGGGACAATGTAAATATTGACCACGAAAAGATGGAGGGAGGCTTGGTTCTTAAGTAGGCTCATGTGAACCGTGGTTCAGGGGAAGTTTGACAACCCTCCTTCTTTGAACTCAACACCTTCCGCATTCAATTCAGACGACATCAAGGCATCGGGCTTTCGCTCATCTCATCGGTGTCCTGAAGAATAGCACTGCTCTGTGCTATAGCGCAGAGCATGACAGGCTCAACCAGAAGCATTGTCATTGGTGATCAGGACAAAGGCCCTCCTCGTACGCATCTCCCAGAATCGGAAATACAGCCGATCCACAAGTTTTTCGAGGTGCTCAAATCTGTGCACTCGCCCACCCGACTAGGTGCATAAATTCGTGCACCTGGCAGCTGCGAGTCTAACACTGACGTTCAGCCAGCGATTCGGCGAATCCTCGCCCGTTTCAATGCTAGTGGAGTTCGTGCAGTACCCCTAGGGTTATACGTTAGCTCTGTAGCAGTAAGCCCACGTTAGCGCTAGTATGGAACTCGGAGGTATGGCTCCGTCCGGTTCCAGCTTCTCGCTACGCTCAGCTTGGCGACTGATAAGCCAATATTCACCAGTCATCTGAGAAACAGAAAGCAGCGATTCCACAAAATTTTCTCTAACAATCGTTTCAGGGCGGCAGGTAAACCAGCGGCTCCTCGAGCCGGACAGGGGATGTGAAAAGACGGTCCTATCATCTGATGGTAACGATATCCCTGTCGTAGCCTGATCTGTGGGCTTTCAGTGCAGAAATGCGATTGGTCTATTGCTAGGAATACACGTGACACCCTTTTTCTGATGACCAAGCCTACCCGGGGAGAAAGGATTGGTGATGGCTCGGATTAATGTTTGAACGCTTCGGATGTCTGCCGGACGCCGCTATCCGGGCATAGCTGCTGACAAAAGAGCGGCTCAATAATCGAGTAGGAATCAATCAATCAATCAATCAATCAATCAACCGGGGAGAAAGGATGGATATACTTTTGCTCCAATCATCAAACTTTTCCCTCATCAGCCTTCTGAATTTGTCACAAGGTTGCCATTAGTCATGTCTGCGAAAAAGTTCCAACTTTCGCGACTGGCAGAGAGCCCACGATCACCCACCTCTTGAACCAGCTTGCCGATGTGCTCATCTTCCAGGTAGAAGACTCCAGTGTCGCTAAAGATACCGACTATTCCGCCGTTGGAGGCTGTTGTCGCCATCGTTGTTGATGCAAGCCTTCCACATTGAGGGCGGAAAAACAAGCATTGAATGATGTACCTAATATGTCGGGTCGATAGCCTCGTGGCACCTTGAGGCCCAATGGTCCTGTAAAAAGATTGTTCCGCAGCGCTTGAATTTTCATCATTGCATTTAACCGATTCTATTTCGAGTCACACGCATATATTAGTTCGCCACCTCTGGACTACATATGAATTCCATTCTGCCCACCTCCTCTTTGACAACGCGGGTGGCGATTCTATCTCTCTCCGACCAAACTCCCCGACCACGAGAAGTGAGTCTTTACCTGAAGAATGTCGCTCAAGGCGGTACTGACGTTGCAGAACGGAATTGAATCGTAACCATGCCTGGCTGTCAGTACTGTACAGAAGGCGTGACATCTGAGGGTTGGATCTGCACAAGATGCAAATTCAACCGGACGCAGCCCAAGATATTTCGATCTTTTCAACTGTATCGTCCATTTCTTATTTGGTCTGGAGCCCAGCCGAAAACTCCGTGAAGGCTGGCAGTTGATGTCGAAGGTGATCTACACCGAGCCCCCAGATTTCAAGACCATCGAAAAACAATAATAATTAGTAGTTGTGCCCCTGTAGCTGAAGCATTGCATTTCATCATATGATATGTGAACATTCTGCATAAATGCTGAAGCCATCACACCCTTGCCCCGAATGTGATTAAACCTGTTATAATATTTTTCTGGCAAGCATTAATGCGGTGACTTTCTCGCCCAAAGAAACCAGGATGTGATGTCCTTATAGTTCGAGTATGAAAGTGTCTTAGTGCATTTGGTTGTGCATGGTGCACATTTCAATGCACTGATATCTGAAGTGGAGAGGGAATGCACACTTCCAAGTACTCCAATCGAAGTGCCTTTGTGGAGCACTCATATTCCGGGCCGGTGCATGGTGCACCTTTGGAGCACTCAAGAAATGGACGGACCTGCCAACATTGTTTTTCTTAGCCGACACCGACTTGCCTCTAGTAGTAAACCCGTATGAGATGCTACACATGGGCCCGAACCAAGGCGCCGCCCTCCAAGTGGGGGATAACCGCCCGCAGAAATTGGGCAACGCCAGAGTATAGAGAAGACGCCCAAGTAAGTGCCTTAGAAACTCACAAAAACTCGAACTTACGCTAACCCGTGCTCCCGCTGTCTTACACAAACATTAAACCAAATACGTGCCTCTATTCAGAACGAAATTCTCAATCAGTGGCGGAGATCAGCAAGTGTTTGGTACTGAGAGAGGCTTAACGCGTTGAGTGCACGGGCTAACTCAAATGCGAGTTTCGTAAGTTCTCACGGTAGTGAAGAACAATACGCTGAGGCAATTGTCGTGTAGAGGTGTGCGACAATGCTGCAGGTCATAGTTGCTGCCTGGCTTAGCGTAGGCCGCATCTGCCGCGCACTCATGCACGTCAGTCACGTTGTACTTGGCCTTTTTATACAGCCATTTCATTGGCCGGAAGAAGGAGTGCGGACTCTCTAGAATGGTGGAAGTACACAATAAAGGCGTTGCCTGGCACGTCTGCTCGGCTTTCGACGGCCATGCCGTCAACCAGCAAAGGAATTTTCCAGCTTCATCTCTATCTGCAGTAAGGTTCGCGTCATAAGAGATAGTTGATTATTGATTTGAAATGAAGGATGGTTCGTTGCGGGAAAGCTATGGCGAAGCGGTTCTAGCACCATGAAGGAAAAGAACCGCAGACGCGATTTCAGCGAAAACGTCTGCGACTTTATTGCAAGAAACATAAGCGTAAATTGCACTTCATAGAATGTGGTTGTGTCACAATTGGCCTTGCGGAACAGCTCCCTTAGGACTTGCCTAAGGCATAACACGTCATGGTTGTAAACGCCTCTAATTCGTTTATGTCCCCAAGCTATGTCGCCGTGTACGGCATGCTTGGTTATCTGAAATACTGTTGTGCGTCTTTGGCAAGGGTAAAGTGTGGTCACAGAAGGGGGGAACGGAAGGGCGGACCCAGGACATATGTCGTAAAGACTAAGCTATCTGGGGGTTTTACGTTCAGTAAGGAGTGATGGCTAATCGCAAAATAAGACTATTGAAGGCATGTGCGATACACATATCGACCAAATTCAATCGCTCTGGACCCAAGCACCACCCCTTCTCAGTGCTCTCTCCCCTCTAGTACGGGACACCCATCTCTCCACGTTAGCCAAAACCCCTGAAGGAGAGTCCCTGTTTGCTAGAAGGAAGGATAGAATATCGGCAGGGCTGAACTCGAGCTCAGGTATCAGACCCGCAAACTGGAGAGCCAATTGCCGGACTTCCTGGTTGTTGCCGTCTCGCTTCTCTGAGCTAAGAAGCTCTTCTCCCGACTGTTCGAATACATGACAGAAGAGCTTTCGGGCCACATCATGGTCAGCAAGCTTAAGTTCGATCTTCTTATCAACGCGGCCTGATCGTATGAGAGCGTCATCAAGATGCTCTATGTGATTTGTAGTCATGATGAGGACACGCCCATCCTGAGAAGCCACGCCGTCAAGGACGTTTAGAAGTCCGGACAGCGAAACAGTCCCATGTGATTTGGGTGACCGCCGTGACACCTCCGATCCTGAGTCGAAACTGTCCGCATCTGTGTCTCGAGATAGTGATGTGCCGACTGCGTCAACGTCCTCCAGCAGAACGACACAGCGTTGAGGAAGCTCCCTGAACAGGGTATTGAGGTGCCCGTCATTGATCGCGGCAAGACTGACGACGTAGATATCCAGTCCGAAGCAACCCGCAACGGACATGCTGAGGCTGGATTTTCCGGTTCCTGGGCGTCCGTACATCAAGTAGCCCCTTCTATATGGTAGCCCGCGATTCGCGTACCATGAACGAGCTTTAGGGTCGAGGAAGGACCGGACATCTTTCAGGAGCACCTGCTTCAACTCTTCGTTCATGATGACGGTTTCGATCGGTCTGACGTCCCGAGTAGTGGTTCTTTTCCAACCGTTATTGTGATTCTCAAAAATCGAGGTTTTGCCTTCAGACCGCCTTAGATACTCCAGACGACACTCATTCATCAGATCCCAAAGGATTTTTGAAGAGCGTCCAATGCAGGAGATTGTCATCGATTTGCGTGGGAATAGGACTGATTCGTTTTGCGTGCATTGTAGAGTGAGACGGTGTCCCTTGTACCGGAAAGACAGCCGCTCCCCCCAAGGTGTGAATCGAAGAGGTTTTTTGTCCACTATGTCTGAGTCAACATGACCCAGGACCCTCCCTTGCCTGCTGTCAATACGGGCAAGCGAGGAGATGGCGTTTCTGGAAAAGTCTTGAGCAGAAACCCACGACTCTAGCATGTCATATGCCTCATCGGGATCGTAGACTTCAGTCCTTGAAGCTGCAAAAGGTTAGTAATGTAATAAATCGCTGAAAAGGAAAAGTCACTAACTCAAGTAAGTGGCCAGAAATCCTCCCACTGTCGCAGACAGGAATTTGCCACAAAACACCAGCAATCCGCAGATACACAACAAGCCAGCATAGCTGTCCAAGTTTCCGTCGAGAAGCTGATGGAGCGCTGCGCTGGCACCGGTGAATCCCGGAAAGAAGATGTCCATCATGGAGACATGGTGGGAACTCGGAGGAACTGGATGATGCATGGTGTAAATCGAGTGGTCTGTGATTACGTCTGACAATGTTGACAACACCACTTGCAGAAGTTGGAACACTGAG
Organism: Colletotrichum orchidophilum; assembly: GCF_001831195.1. NCBI lineage: Eukaryota > Fungi > Ascomycota > Sordariomycetes > Glomerellales > Glomerellaceae > Colletotrichum > Colletotrichum orchidophilum. Next base: position 5,068 of record NW_019173240.1, on the reverse strand, counting down.
TGTCTACAGGTTTTCGACAACCACACCAGCACTGACATGGACCGGGCATACTTGTTTTGGCCAAGGCTCTGAATGATGAACGGAATAGTTCAAGTATTTATATGATGAATGCCTTGCCCGTTGCAACTGAGATAGCTTGACAGAGCTGACCCGCACTAAGCCAAGGCCAACCAACGGTGAGAATTCCTCCCTTCCAACTCTCTATTTGGGCAGGAGAATTTGGCGAATCTATGCGAGGATCACTTTTCTCAAGACTGAACGGTCCGAGTTACTGCCCGTTGAAATTGTGTAATTGGACAAAATGCCGCGATCGACTAGAGGGTCCACTGCAACGTAATTGGATTCTTGGCGGACCCACAGAAGCCCGTGATAGGCACTGGTGCACTTAAGTTTGCACCCGTGCTAGCTGCACCAAAGGTGCTGATAATTTTGCACCTTCCCCTCATACCCCGAGGCCTGCTCGCTCACATGAGCCAGCAGATATCGGAGAGTTTCCCGTGTCGACCAAAATCCGTCGCAAGAGTCGTCTGCATCACGGTCTCATCGACCTTTTGCTTGGATTCCAGGTTGGTGCGATGGACTGCATGTACGTCCGTTAAACCTCGCCTTTTCCTTTGCATCTGCCGCAAATGAACCCGGCAACCATTCCCTCTCCCTTGCAAGCGGGGCATTCGACCATGCTTGAAAATATGCGTAAATTTGCGCTTGAGAACTAGAGATGATGTCAGTTCTCCTCAGAGACGAGCAAACAAAGGAAGTCAGACGTACTATGAAAGTGATGAGAATAACGATATACAGCAAGTTCGGGATCTTTGAGCTGCACAGGTCAGATTTGTTGGGTAGAGGATGTATTTTGAAAACTATGAAGGTGAAATCAGGGTCCATTTGCGAGAGTTGCGTCGGAATTGCATTTCGAAGGACACCAAGTGACACACACCCTCTGGCAAGTCTAGCTTAAGAGGCGCTTATTGCATCAGTGAAGGACAACATCCGTAGTGCCAATTCTAGTAAGCGGTGTAGCGGAGTTTCCATTTATCCGAGAAAATGACCTGGCGCCTAATTTGTGCCTAAAGATCATTACGTCGCAAGCCAGTTCATCAACAACTTCTGTTCAGCCTGTCAGCTACGAATTACTTTACTATGCTCCGAATACCCCAACTTATGGACGCACCGTCGACATCCAACGGAGAGGAAATATTCGGGGCCAAAGAGGTTTCAAAATCAGTGACGGCCTCTGCATCCCTCGAGTTTTTCAGGGAACACGGCCTTTTCTACACGGAGAATGCAGCAGTTGGAGGGATCGTGGACGCCTTAGACCAGCAGGGACTGTCCAGCAGCCCGGATAGCTTTAAATTCTTCAGCGGCTGCATTATTGGAGATGAAGTATGTACTGGAAACAAAGGGCGTTTAGTATTCTAACCTAGAGCAGCGTATCCAATCTATTTTACGGCCATATCTTTTGCACCCCAACCCACAAGTCTGTCGCTCCTTCGGTAGCGATCCAGGTCATATATTTGCGTTTGCCCTCGGTCCAACTCATGGGGATCGAGTCGTGGTTCACATGTGGGGGGCTGGCTCGCGTGTGGTGTTCTACGACAGCTCACACAAGAAGCCGTTGAAGGGTGTGTTGGCTGCAAATGGATTGCTCGAGGTTCCGCTGGCCTCCTTGAGGAAGAACGGCTGCGAGCCAATCGACGTCCAAATGGATAAAGGCGGCATGTGAGTCTTCGATTCCGCTCTTACCAACCACCCAGATTCCTGACGAACCCAAGCGCAATCCTGCATTATAGGCACGCATTCCAAATTAAAACCGGTTTTACAAGCGCATATGGGCTGGAAAGCCCCACGAATAATGATACTGGTACACGGGGCTCATGACAACATTTGATACGCGGGATGGCTCAATGTATTTGATCTCGTAGCTACAAGTATGCCGCGGGATCCATTTGTTGGAACACTTCCACTGAGTCAGAGAATCCCACGAGCGACGTTGCTTCTACGCCGAACGATAGGGCCTGGTTGCTCGTGGTCATGTTGCTCATGGGCCACAGCGGAGTCGACATAATATGTAGTTGCCCAGGTCGGTCTGAGCTGCACCTGCCATCAAACCAGATGGGAGTCTGGCGATGCTGCGAATGAGGTGGTGGCGACTGGTTGACAACTCCGAAGGATAAACAATTGTGATCGGGGCCGATCATAGTCGTGAGCTGGCTTGCTGAATTTGGTTGCATATACGCGCTGTCTCGAAGTGCCGTTGCCTGATGCACAGGCCCATTGGCCGGGATAGGTTGCACTTGAGCGAGATCTCCGTGAAATTCTTCCCCGGCTATTTGAGCGATTGCTGGCTCAGTGTTCTGTGTTGCATGAAGTCCACGACCTGTCGCAGGTGATGCCTGTCTCTTTTGTTTTACTGCAAATAACTCTTTCCTTGCCATGCGTCGTAATTCCAGACAACGTTTCTTGATGAATTTCCTTTGACTTGTCGGCCCAATTCTTGCACATTTGTGCGTCCAAAACTTACTCGCTTGAGTGAAGGTGGTTGTGCAAAACGGGCAGAATTCCTTACAGATATAATCTAGCTTTCGTCAGTAATGAATCCTGAGAGGATGCGTGGGGACAATACGCCTTCCAAAGTGCCGCGTGAGTTCCTGCTTTCTTTTGAAAAGCCTATTTGAGCTAGCGCAGTCGTTGTGCGGGCACCCGCTTGGCATCTCTATCGACGGATGCTGACCTCTGTCGGAGTCGTCGGAGACATCCTCAAAGTCATTACCAGAGTCTTGTGGTTCGCTGTTCTTACACTCGAGCTGCTGATGGAGGAGGAGGGCGTGGATTTGAGAAAATAAGGCCGCGAAGCGTGTCTGCAAAGCCTGTAAGATTGCTTGCTCAACGTTGTAGTGCTAAGCTTCACCTGAAAGGCCCAAATATGTTCCCGTACTTCCTCATGAGTCGTGAAAGGTTCCCAGCACACAGTGCATTCAATGATGCTTTGACTACTCCGGCTGGAAGTCTCGCCTGAAGTCCGTACAGTTTCTGGCCGCTGATGTGCAGAAACTGCCTGTAATCTCGCAATCGATGTCGCTATCTCTGTCTGTTTCGCGCGTTAGGCTAATGATTGTGATTCAAGTGAGACGACTCTTACTTGAAAAGCCCATGCATGTTCGCGAAGTTTCTCACGAGAATCAAACTTCGCAAGGCATACCGTGCATCCGAAGATAGGTTCCGACATAGTTCAGTACGGGACAATGAAGTTGAGAAGCTAGTAAAGCAGGCGTGTTGTTTGATCAGAGATGGACATAGGTGTTGGAGACCCCGCACAGTCAAGCACAGCCAACGAGCATGGTGCTTGTGGGGCTTTGCCGAAGCCTCGAAGCGAGCACAGATTGGGAAGCTGTGGCAGCACTAGTTCAAGAGCTAAATGCACCTGGTGTGGTAATTAGTGCACAGGTGCCAGATCGGAGTGCACCGGTGCAACAGGCGCAGGGGAACGCTGGCGCATTTACCACTGCGCTCGCATGAAATACATGTTGCCGTGTACAAGGTGCAACGATAGTCTAGGCAGTAGTTGCACCTGGTGCCGGTAAATTGCACCACAACTGTCGGAATCCCTTTCTTCTAGCTGTGACTCGGCAACCGAGGAAGATAGCAAGTCGAGACGTACTCTACTTGCATAGAGATTCGAATTCTACATCTGGCTACTGAACGCTAGAGACCACCGTTGTCCTTCTCTCAAAGATATATATGGAGCGAAATCCTCTCACAGAAAACTGTTGTCCTCTTCGCTACTCTCAACCTCATCATCCTCCATCAATATACATCCGTGGATTCATATCATCCCATTCATAAACGCAGTAACCTCGAGGTGCGCAGCCGAAGTATTCTATCTACGCCTTCGCTAATCACATGTGGTCTAGCTCCAACCATCTCAATCGCTATGGCTACATGTACTTCTTGCGGTGGGTCTGGAAAGGTGTCGTGTACAGGTTGCTATGGCACGGGCTCCACTAGTACTGAGCCATACACCTGCTACGGCTGTGGGGCCTTTGGAAAAGTCAATTGTACAACATGCAGCGGCACAGGGCAGACTTGATGCCCAGCTGTGATGCTTTCGTGGTGAGGCTGTAGGTGGATAGGGCCGCCGCCACTCTTTTTTGTCCCTAAACAGGGGGTTTTTTAATGAGGGTGACGGCCCTTGGTGGTCACTGTTCCTGTGTTTTATTCTCATTGGTCGATCTTCACAGAGTGATGGGAATGTGTAGTTCAGCGGATATATATAACACCGAGCCGACCCATCCCGTCCTCGGGGGTTTGCCAAAAAGTTTTCCTAAGAAGTGATTGTCAGTGGTAAGACCGTCATGATGACAGCCACAACGCAATCCTCACTTGAGGTCAACACAACACAAAAGCGACGAATTCAACCCTTGGTGCACCTGGCGGCGGGCGCGTGAGAAATCTCACAATTCATTGCCTCCATAAAGCTGATTCTTTCTAGGACCGGTGGTGCTGCAACCTCTATTCTCACTTCTCCGCTCGACGTCCTACGAACTCGACTTCAGTCCGACCTTTACCTGCCTTCATCGCAACCGACTGTTGCCGGTCAACCCTCGCACTCTCGCCTCTACCGAACCACCCTGGGCCACGTTTTCGAAACGTTTGACATATTGCGCACGATCAAGAATAACGAGGGATGGCGTGGACTGTTCCGCGGCATTGGGCCCAGTCTGGCCGGCGTGGTTCCTGCAACTGCCATAAAGTTCTATGTGTACGGAAATACCAAGCTCCTCGCAGCTAGATACCTGAACCACAAGGAGGACGATCCTATCATACATGCGTACGCCGCCGTTGCCGCCAGCATCGCCACCGCAACAGCGACGAATCCCGTTTGGCTTGTGAAGACCAGGCTCCAACTCGACAGATCACGTGCCATTCGCGGCACTACGATGTGTCAATATAAGGGAAGCTTCGACTGTGTGCAAAAGGTGCTGCGGAAAGAGGGAATCCCTGGGTTGTACCGCGGTTTAAGCGCGAGCTACTTGGGCACGGTAGAGACGGTTCTACATCTCGTTCTCTA
>NW_019173239.1:0-13629 GCF_001831195.1 Colletotrichum orchidophilum | reverse complement strand
CTGGGTTGATGGACTTTGTAACGCTCCAACGAATAGCAGAGCTTTCCGTGGGCCTTGAAATATCCGTATGTCAACCATCGAGGTAATCTGGCTGACGAACTCTTGCCGCCCACTCGCCCACCCCCTCGTCCGTGGTAAGTCCATCTACCCTACCCGTCCTGTCCTGTCCCATCCCGTCCCATCCCATTCCCAGGTGCCGGTGTCACCGCCCACGATCGCGGGGGGGCCAAAAGATAAGGACCCTAGTCCAATCAACGTAGGTTCCGGTTACTCAGTCGAGGTGAATGGTTCTCAACTTGACGACGACGGTCGAGCCCTCGGCCTGACTCCGGGGTCGGTGCTGCTGCTCCGCCCTTTGCCACATATATCCCGCCTTCGTCTTCCCATCTCCTTGTTGTTGTTTCTCTCTTCAGATCAACAGGCTCTTGGCTCTTCATCTCCCACTCTCTCTTCTCACTTCTCCAACTGAAGTCAGACCCGTTCACAACCAGGTCCGTCCTGTTGTTCGTGCATACGTGCTTGTCTCAAACACTACCAGACGCAATCAACTCTTGACATCACTCTGTCAAAGCTCCTCCGCTCAGGCCCCACGCCACACATACACACACACAAAACTTGAACCTCGAGAAGCACAGAAAAACCAACCTTCTTCAACCTCCCACGAAGCCAATCATGGATCACGACCAGATTAGACAACAGCAGGCCTATGCCACCGAGGGCAAGGACACCAAGTCCCGGGAAGGCCCCGTCGTCTCCCCCCAGTTTTCCCGCGATGCCGTCTTCCCCGACGAAATAGTCGGCGAGGTCACCGACCTCAACCACCAGGACCTCGAGAAGGCCAAGGCCGCCCAGGGCAGCGCCCACTTCCACCGCCTCGGCTGGAAGCGCCTCACCGTCGTCCTCATCGTCGAGGCCATCGCCCTCGGCAGTCTGTCTCTCCCCGCCGCCTTTGCCGCCCTCGGCATGGTCGCCGGCGTCATCCTCTGCGTCGGCCTCGGTCTCATTGCCATCTACACCAGTGACGTCGTCGGCCAGGTCAAGATCAAGTTCCCCCACGTCTCGCACTACGCCGACGCCGGCCAGCTCATGTTTGGCCGCTGGGGCTACGAAATCATTGGCGCCATGTTTGCGCTGCAGTTGACGTTCCTGGTTAGCTCCCACACCCTCACCGGCGCCATCGCCTTTGGCAACATCACCAACAACGGCGCGTGCTCCATTGTCTTTGCCGTCGTCTCCGCCATCATCCTGCTCATCCTCGCCATCCCGCCTTCCTTTGCTGAAGTCGCTGTTCTCGGCTACATCGACTTCGTCTCCATCATCATCGCCATCGGCATCACCATTATCGCCACCGGCATCAACAAGGGCGAAATCACCACCGCCCCCTGGTCCGCCTGGCCCAAGGAGAACATCACCTTTGCCGAGGCCTTCATCGCCATCACCAACCTTGTCTTTGCCTACAGCTTCGCCATTTGCCAGTTCTCCTTCATGGATGAGATGCACACCCCGCGCGACTACAAGAAGTCCATCTGGGCCCTCGGTCTCATTGAAATCTTCATCTACACCGTCACCGGTGCCCTCATTTACGCCTTTGTCGGCCAGGATGTCCAGTCCCCTGCCCTGCTGTCTGCCGGACACACCATCTCCAAGATCGCCTTTGGCATTGCCCTGCCCGTCATCTTCATCTCGGGATCCATCAACACCACCGTCGTCGGCCGCTACATCCACGGCCGCGTCTACAAGGACTCCATCATCCGCTTCATCAACACCAAGATGGGCTGGATCACCTGGCTCGGTCTCATCACCGTCATCACCGTTCTCGCCTTCATCATCGCCGAAGCCATCCCCTTCTTCTCCGAGCTCCTGTCCATCAGCTCCTCCCTCTTCATCTCCGGCTTCACCTTTTACTTCCCCGCCCTGATGTGGTTCTTGCTCATTCGCGAGGGCTCCATCTTTGCCAAGGAGAACGTCTGGAAGACTGCTCTCAACGGTCTTGCCTTCATCATCGGCATTGTCGTTTTGGTTTGCGGTACCTACGCCAGCATTGTTGAGATTGTAAGTTTTTGCCCGCAGATATATACTCTTGATGGTGTGAAAAGATACTAATTGTTTTTGAATTAGAACCTCAAGTTCAAGAATGGAAAGGTTTCCAACCCCTTCACCTGCGCCCCCGTTGGCTAAATGCCAACTTTATCGAATTCGTAGTTTTGATAGTACAGATAATAATACCCCTTGAATTATCTTGTAACATGTAACAACGGGCCTAAGCTCGTACAATTCCGTGAGACTCATCGTCGTGAAATTTTACCACACTGGCGGTATCAAACGGGCACGTCCGAAACGGAGCGACATGGTAGAGTCCAAAGTTGCGATGAAAACCTAGAACAAAGTCTACTTGAGTATCTAAAAGTCAATCTGCAATCTATATTGCGGCAAGACGGAAGCTTATGTCGGTCGCCGCAGCAGCGTGCCGGAGCTGGGGTTGACTGGGACGCGGGGATTCGACATGACTCGTTCCCCCAAGCAGATTCCAGTTGACTATCGGGCAATAAGTGTATCTTATTAGCCATGGTAATAGCATGACCTTTCTAATGAAAGCAAGGGTTCGTTTAAAAAGAAGCCTCAAATCACCAAGAACTCAAGTCTGAATTCTGTCCTTGGCTCCAGTGCTCGTGATAATCGCGGCCGCCAGGGAAAGTGGAAAGGAAAACAGCCTCAAGCTCACATGACACGACACGTGATGCACTGCTAAAAGTCTTGGACCTCCTGGAGCAACCCATACCCATCCATGCGTTCCTTTATTGGTTTTTTAAGTAGGATCGGCTATGTCGGACAGGGTGACAAAGGGAGACAGAAGGCGTCGATTCGCCAAGGTCAACAACTTCTAGCACGTCTCCTGTGATTGTGTTGGATGGCTGACAATTGCAAGTAGGCCTGCGATTTTTGTCGTAAAAAAAAGGTCAAGTGCGACGGCAACAGACCAAAGTGTACTAAATGTCTAGATTTGTCGCTTGCGTGCAACTATGCCGATGTTGCAAAACCAGCTGCGCGCCGGACACGGCTAAGCAAAGCGCGAGCATCAACTCAAGATTCCTTGGTTGAATCACCTGAGGGCTCGACTGCACTCGAAGCACGCATCTCAAATCACAACAGTGTGCAGATTACACCCAATTCTCGAGCTACACCGTCAACGCTGTCGGATATCGGAAGCCCTCCTACATCCGAATCCCGGGCATCACCGAGTTTAAGTGAGCTTGAATCAACGCTTTGTGGTTGTGGTTGGTACGCGTTCGGTTTCACTGACAATGGAAATGTTGCAAGACTCTCTCATGGGCGGCGGTCGAGACTTGCGCTATTTTGGTACGAGAAGTCTACTTTTCGAAGAAAATGCATGACATCAAATATTAAGTTGCTTCCAGGACCATCTTCCGCCATAGCACTATTTCGCACTGAACCGCTGTTCGCTGAGCGAACAACCTCGACCCGGCGACGGAACGGGCAGCCAGGCTCAAGGACAGGGCCGTGGTCCTTGTGGACGCATCCCAAGTTGCAAAGCGTATTTGAAAAAAGGGTTCACTGCCCCCTACCACCCTGGGCCGAAGCCTTCTCGCTCGTCAGGGCCTTCTTCGAGGAGAAACACATGGCACTGCCGCTCTTTCACCCGCCTGCTTTTATGGCGCTTCTCGGCCAGCAATACTCTGGGGACTTTGATGGTGGTCCGGCTTGGTGGACGTCATTCAACGCCATTCTGGCACTTTCTCAAAGACGGCGCGTCGAGCAAGGCCTTTCTGAGGATGCGGAGTTGGCTTGGGCCTACGCGGCAAACGCACTCGACACCGTTCTCGACATCCTCATGAGAGCCACGCAGCTCATGTCGGTTCAAGCTCTGCTGGTACTAGCGTGGTTCTTTCTGGGAACGCCCAACCCGCAGCCCAGCTTCATGCTGGTTGCCAACGCCATTCGGCTTGCGCACACCATTGGGCTACACAGAAAGGAATGCAACGCGTCGTTGAGCCCTGTTGAAAAGGCAACAAGGGTCAATGTCTTTTGGCTCGCGTTTTCTCTGGACCGCGAGCTGAGTCTCCGAACCGGCAGGCCTCCTGCGCAAGACTTTGGCGGCTTCGAGGTTGATCTACCCGATTCGCTCATGCAGCATGAATTCAGCACCCATGGTTCCTCACACACTCTGGTCAACGTTTTCATCGCCTATTCGCGCCTTGCTGTCATTCAAGCCAAAATTTACTCCAAGATCTATCTTAGAGAAGGGCTGAATCCTGACGGTATTTCAGATGCCACGCAAGCACTCTACCAGGACTTGGCAGACTGGCGAGTCGAGTTTGCCGCGGCTTTGGACCTTGACGGTCATCCTGAGCTGATTGAGCACCCGTCCGTCCTCCGCTTGAACTATACCTATCATCACTGTGTGATTCTAGTTCATCGAGCACAAAGCGAACAAGATTGGAAGTCTTTGGTACGGCCCAAGCCCTCTGATTCGTCTTCCTCCAGGGTCACAATGTCTATCCAAACGTCCGTGGATGCTGCTAGGGCGATTCTCAAGCTGGACTTACTCATCCCAGAAAGCTGGCAGAGCCTGACGTGGTACGTTGTCCCATATTCATATCCAATGTTGTTCTTGCATTCTTCAACGGCAATCACTAAGTTTCACGACCAGGGATGTGATTCCTATCAGTGTGACTGCTATTCTCATTTTGTCTCATTACTCTTTGCGTCGATCCCGCACAAGTAACGCTGCCGAGAACCTCGCATCAGTCTCAACGGCTCTGCAGCGCCTTGCATTGCTTGAACGCTCACAGCCTGGTTCGTTTCTGACTCCCGTACGCGAGGTATGTCAGGACGTGCACAGAGCTGCCCTGGCAGCCTTGGATTCTTCCGACGACACTTTATCAGTATTCCAGACTTCAGCCTCTGATCGACACCTTACTGCCTCCCACGTCACTCAAGCTCACCGAGAGAGCCCATCAGATGCTCTGCAAAACTCGTCTCGAGTGACATTATCCACTCTTTCTCCTGCAGTCGAAACGCACCACGAAACACTCTTGAACACGAACAACAACGGGATCAATGAAACAGGCTCTTTGCCATGGGACCAGACAATCCTCGACTCGTGGGGCGTTCCTTGGGGATTTGAGCATCTCTTGGGAGATAATTACTTTACGTTTCTCTAATGAACTACCTACCTTACCTAGCTCAAGAGCAGCGAAGACTCACGAAATCCAGTCGGGCCTCGATCTTCCTCTGCGACCGCTTGGTTCATCCCAACCCAGACGAGTTGATTCAAACGTGAATGCGGGAGCCAGGATCCTGAAGTTCTCATCCAACCCAAACTCCCGTCCGCTCATGTCCCAGAAATACTCGGGGTGTGCAAAGATATCGGGGCGAATTTTTTTCCAGGACTGGTGCGTCTTACCAACAAGAGCACTCATATCGTCAAAATGCCGCGGGCTAAATTCGGGATCCCGGTCTCTGAGCTCCCTTTGTTGCTCGTCAGAATAGAGGCCTAGGTTGTAGTACCAAATATTGTACTGGGTCAAGCTGATGTCGATATCGAATGTAACGTCCTCTGCTGTACGACCAATCAAGGCCTGGATGGCAGCTGTAGCACCGATCAAGCCTGTCTGGTAATCCGAGTTGGCTGGAAACCCCGTTAGCAAAATGCCCAATGTGCGGGGGAAACCAGGTGACCTACGCAGAAGCGGCACAACAGGCTCGTCCAAACCGAGGAACCGGCCCTGCAGATGAGACAAACCGACCAAGCAATCACTAATCTGCTGCCATCCGGATCGGTGAGCTAGAGGGCCTTTGAACCCGTAACAGTTCTCCCGCATGTAAATCAGGCTAGGGTTCAGCTCGCGCAAGGAGCTCGTGTCGAACCCAAGTCTCTTCAAAGCGCCAGGACGGTATCCGTCGACTAGGATATCAGCCCCTTTGACAAGCTCAGCAAAAGTCTGCTTCCCCTCCTCCGTCTTGAGGTCAATATTCGTGTCCCTCTTTCCTGTCTGCAGGTCTGGCATGGTCGCCCCAACGTCGGGTAGCTTGTCGCACGATACTCGGAGGACATTGGCTCCGAAAACGCTCAACATCTTGGATACAGCCGGGGCAGCAATGACACGGGAAACGTCGAGAATCCTGATCCCCGCGAGGGGCTTGAACTCCTGGTCGTCAGGCGCCTTTGGCCACGATGTCCGCGGAGCGGGCACGCGGGTTATACTCCACAGCGGCTCCTGGGACATGGCCTTGCCCTGCTCGCTGGAGAAAAACTCGTCGGGCGTGTAGCAAGTGACACCTGCCTGCTTGTGCTTTTCGTTGGCGACCTCTTCGATTTCTCTGGAATCCCACTGGGCGACTTTCTCGGCGTAGATTCTGATGGCTTCTTCCGAGGTCACGTCGACATCTTGGACGCCCATCATCTTCATTGTTGGCTCGGCGTTCATGGACCCGTGGAGGTGATACCATCTCCCGTCCTTGGTCTGGTAGACGTTGGTCGCGTGGCGCCGAATTGGTTTTGAGGACTGGTGTATGTCCATCTTGGCAATCTCTGACGCCATCTGCGGGTTCTGGAGGAACTGCTTGCCGCCAATGGTTGGAAGCAGAACAGATTCCAAGAACAAGGTCGCAACATCGGTGTTGACTTGTACATCTTGATACTCGATTCCGTATCTCTCTGCCGCGGCGACGTTGGCTGCGGTGGCTAGGAGGGCGGTAAGGGAAGCGGATGACTCGGTGATTTTCAAGGGCGTCAGGACGAAGGGTTTGGCATCGCCTCCGACGAACTTGATCTTCTTAGCAGCCTCCTTGAACGAATCCGGGAGACGTAGGGCACGGTCAGCAAGCAAGACATCGTTGAGAATACGAGATGCCTCGGTGAAGACTGAATAGTTTGACATGGCTGCAACTTTTGAGTGAAGTAGTGGTGATCCGGTGATCTCGGGGCTTTTATCAGACTTGGAGGATCACGGTTTATTAATATTCTGTATGCTTCTTCTTCCAGCGGATGTCATAGACTAGGTAGGCGATTTGAAACCTGAAATCTAGACAAAGTCACGGCATTCATGCCGTCCATATCGCTGCGGTTCAAAACTCCGGCAGATCCCCATCCCATCTCCAATCCTTCAGGCTCGGCCCGATACAGAAGAGTCTGCCGGCAGATGGGAATCTGCAGCGGAGGGATTTGGAGAACATTTCCCAGTCATGCGGAGCAGTTTGCCAGTCTCTCATTCGACATGACCACGTTCCTAGCAAGGTGCCGTTTCATCGGTGGTATGTTAGTGGGTCTTGGTCCCGGAGTTCCGAACTCGGAGTTTTGGTCACGGAGTTTTGCGCTCTTCGTGTCGCTGGCGGGTATCTCTGATATTGGATTCCCCGCTCGTTCGGGACCGAAGAATGTCGTGTTTAAAGTTACTTGAAACTTTACGAAGTCTAGATTTGCTCGAAAGTGGCAACTCATTTCGCGAGCACAGTTGACTTTGCAAAATTCAACCGCTGAGGTGCTAGTTTGAAGTATCCTCCATTGTTCACGCCCGAAGATAATAGTGAGTTGGCAATGCCTCGCTGGCACTATTCAAACCAGAAAATAAAGGAACTACGACTAGCATGGTGATGGAGACGACTATAATAACCTTTCATGCCCAGCCTTGTCTATCGTACATATACTGGGCCAAGTCGGGGTTGAACCCCAGCGCCAACCAGACATCGACGTTTTTGCCCTTTCCTCCCTGCCACTTGTGCCAAGGGAAAGAGATAATGTCGTTGTGGCCGCGGACAGCATCGCCGTACGAGTCGCGGTACCACAGACCTCCGTGCTCATTGAGACGGGGAAGCGGGACCTTGTCGAAATCGCCCGGCCCGGCAGACTCGGGCTCTTTGCCTTCTTTTAGTCGTCACATGCCTCCGGTCTCGGTTCCTGGGGAGACACAGACGTGAATCTCTTGGAAAATGTCTTTCCGTGGTTGTGAACGCCGCGGTTGACAATGTGTCCTGTGCCATGTAAGCGAATCGATCAAGAAGACAGTCTCTTCTGCCAAGATCACGGAGTCACTCACCGGCTGTCCGACGTTGCAAATGCGCAATCTGTGACTTATCGTCTTGGAATCGGAAGTGGAAGCCAGACAGATTGGTGAAGCTGACCCCCTTGAAGTTCTCACCCCACCAAAGGTCCTCGACCTTGGTGAACTTGAGGTCAGGGAACTCCAGGCCGAGCTCTCTGGTGTTGAAAGTTGTCTTGACCGGGACATCGCCCGCCTTCCCCCACACACCAGGCTCACCTACAGAGACGATTCTCAGGATGATGGCTCCCGTTTCTTTGTCGGCGCTGAGTTCCCTGTCTTCGCTGGAAATAGGGGCGATTCGGGGGAACGGAGGCAAGCCGAGAGCTGTGCGAGTGCCCTCGATATCAGTAGGCATAAAAATCCCCAACCCATGGGGACCCATGGGGACCTAAATAAATGGGGTGGGGATTTGGGTGCACCTATATTTTGGGGACATTTAAGTATAGGGATATAGGGATTATTCTTAAATGGGTATGGGGGGATTTTTCCCCTAAACCTAAAAGAAAAAAAGGTTTTAGGTTTATAAATAAACTACAAAATTAATAAAAAAAAAATAGATAATTTACAAAACCTAAAAGCCTTTTTTTTTTTAATAAAGTTAGTTTATAAAATAGTTATTTTATTAAAATAACTAATAAAATACGAAACCTTTTTAATAAACGAATATTAATATTATTATGTAAAGTAAAAGTCGTAATCCTTATAATATTATAAATTCGTTATCCTTATTTTTAAAGTCTATATAGTCCTATTATATTTACTTTTTATTATAATAAAGTAAATAGAACTTAAATAAGAAAATGGTTATTATAAACGATTATTATATTTAAAGTTATAAATATATTATAATTAACGGTCCTAAGGATTAGTTTTTTAAACTGAACTAAGGTATTTACTAATCTTTAGGATATCTTTTATAAACTTAATATCTTTTTTTTAGATAGTTTGCCGTTTTATATAGATTATAACTAAGTTAAATATTAAGAATATTAATAAATAAATAAATAAATAAAATAATAAACTTATTTTAAAAAATAAAAACGAGTAAAGTTTTAAAAGATTTTTGAAAGGTATTTATAACGTTTTGTTATATATACTAATCGATTTTTAGTTTTTGAACGATTTTATGGATAATTTATTAGAATAAGGCTTTAGGGATAGTAAACGTAGTTTTTATTTACTTTTCCCGGATCTTTTAAAGAGTATTTATTAGAAAAATTTTAAAAATATAATTATTAGATATAATAATTAAACTTATTATTAGGTTTAAAACGTTCTTTATACGGAGTAAATATTTTTAAAACTTTTTTTATTTTACTGCGGTTATTTAAATTTTTACGGGAAGTTTTAGCTTTTAGTTTAGGTAAGGGTTTTTTATTAATATTTTTTTTAGCCTTTATAGCCGGATTATAGTCGTCGTCGTTTTCGTTTACTATTATTATATTGTATATGATTTTTATTTTTATAAATAAAAGAGAAAAAAAAAAAAGGGTATTTTAAATTTATTTTGGAAGTTTAGAAAAGAGAGTATAAAAAAAAGAAAAATAAATAGAGGGAAAAACTTTTTTATATTAAAAAAATATGAGGCCGGTGATTTATTAATTAGAAAGTACGTATTTACCGTTTATAAAAATTGGAAGTTATTATAGTAATATAAGGAAAGTATTTATTTTATTTAGGATATTACGTGATTAGGAAAATAATTATATAATTAATATCGTCTTAGTAGTTTTAATAAGTAAAAAACTTAAATTACGTGTTTATATAGATTTTTTTTATATTAAAAAAGATTATATTTCCTTTCCTTTTTTTTTTTATATTAAAAGTTTTAAATTTAAATTTTTATGATTTTTTATTAATTTTTTTATGTATTTTATTTGGATATCTGAGTAGTAATTTCGATTAGTTTTTTAAGTTTATATTTTAAAAAACGCTTTAATATTAGTAATTGCTAAACCACGAAGTATATTATATTTTTATAATGTAATAACTAAATATAATAATTAATACTTAGGTCGACCCTAAGGGTCTAGGGCTAGAGAAAAAAGAAAGGCCCTTATAAAATATTTTAATAACTCTAATATTATAAAATCCTTAAAACGGGTATATTAAATAATAGATTTATAAAAAAAGGTTTTCCGCTTATATAATAATTTAAATATTACCGTTTATTAGAAAATTAAAAAGCTCTAATAAATTTTAAATTTTATATTTATATTATTATTTAATTAGGATATTATACAAAAAAATATAATTTAAGAGGTTTATAAAGATTTATATATATAAAAGACTTGAGTATTAATAAAATATTAATTTTTTTATAGTTATAATAAAGGGAAATATCCTTAATAGTTCTAACCTTAAGCTCTAAACCTTTATAAAAATAAGGAGGTAATATTTAAAAAGCTTAAAGATACTGAGCTAGTTATAAACGATAAAAATAAGGCTATAAATATCCTTATAGATTATATTAATTATAATAATAATACGATATTTAGAGATACTACGGCTTCTAAATTAAAGGTAAATATTATAAATATTTATATAGCTATATATTTAGTATATTTTTAAAAAGCATTTTAAAATTCGTATTATTTTACTTATATATTTTAGAAAATAATAGTTTCCGAATTTTATAGTTTTTGAAAGGTTTAGCTTGTAATACTTAAAGTATTTTAGGCTAAGCTTTTGTATTTTTATCGGTTCTTAATTAAAACTTATTAAGTTCTTAAAAAATTATAAGTCCTTTAGGATGATAACTTATTCCTAATTGTTTAATATTTCTTTTTTATTAAAGAGATCTTTTTATGGGCTGTTTTAGTTAGCTTTTAGGATAAAATAAAACTAAAGAGGAAATAGGCTAAGATTAGGAAGTAGATGAAATCGAAAAACAAATAAAAGTAAGTACTTTAAAAATATTTTTTAATTTAGTATTAATTCTTAATTATTTAAAGGATGAGTTTAAGAGTAGTACGAAAAAGTCTAGGTTATTTATTTAATAATAATTTGCGTTAGAATTATTATTTATATCGAATTTTAGTTCGGAAAATGATAAAGGATATCCTTTATTATTTTTAGGATTAAGATATTAAAGACTAGATAAGTTTTCTAGGCCTTATTAAGTTTTAAAAAGAGTCTTATTCTCTCTAAACGAAAGATATTAGAATTATAAATATCCTATTTACTTAATATAAAAGTTAACTAAGCTTAATACTAAAGTATTTAGAAATAGTACTAAGTAAAAAGACTTTTTTAACTTTTTAGAAATCTTTTGATATAGCTCTTTTTAGAAAAGTATTTAGTTTTCGGTTCTTAATAGGCCTAGCATAGTTCACTTTTACTTTAAGTATTAATATTCTTATTATAGGGCGATTAGTTTAAATTATAAATTAAGAAAGATATTTTATAATAATTTCGTATATAATAGTATATAAATTATACCTTTATTTTTTTTATTTTTTAATCTATAGCTTCGACGGCCTAGACGTTATGAAAGGCTAGTAAGATTTATAAGTTTAATTTTATAATAGAGAATCGGAGCTTTTAAATAAACCTTTTCGATTTACTTTTTTAAAAGTTAATACTAAGCTTAGTATATTACCTATCCTTAATAATTATCTCTTTTCCCGGTTTATTTTATTTTGTATATATTAATAATAGAAATAAGTTAATTATAACGTTTAAAAATAGATGTAAATCTTTTTTTTGTTTTAAAATTATATATAATAATCTTGTATATAATAATTTATATATAATAGTGTATAAATTGCCTTTTATCTTTGTTATTTTTTAATCCTTAGGTTCGACGGCCTAGACGTTATGAAAGGTTAATGAGATCTATAAGTTTGATTTTATGATGGAGAATCGGAGCTTTTAAGTAAACCTCTTCGATCTGCTCCCTTAAAGGCTAATACTAAACTTAGTATATTACTTGTCCTTAATAATCGTCTCTTTTCCCGGTTTATTTTATTTTATATATATTAATAATAAAAATAAATTAATTATAATGGTTAAAAATAGATATAAATCTTTCTTTTATTTTAAAATTATATATAATAATCTCGTATATAATAATCCGTATATAATAGTATATAAATTACTTTTTATCTCTATTACTTTTTGATCTTTAGGTTCGACGGCCTAGACGTTATAAAAGGCGTAGGCTGCCCGGTGGAGTATCGTTATTAAAGGTAAGGTCGATAAAATCGGTAGGCTTTTTAATTATTAAATTAATTAATATTAACGTAGGATTTGTTATTCTTTGCGGAGTTATAAATATAATTGCGCTTTTTTAAAAATATAAACGCGTTAGTTAAGGGAAAGTTTTGTTAACGTACGTAAATTAAATTTAATATATTACTTATCCTTAATAATTATCTTTTTTCCTAATTTATTCTATTTTATATATATTAATAATAGAAATAAGTTATTTATAACGTTTAAAAATAGACGTAAATCTTTCTTTTATTTTAAAATTATATGTAATAATCCTGTATATAATAATCTTATATGTAATAATTTCCTTTTTAATTACTAAATATCTAAGGCCTTATAATTGCGTCGTAATCTCTAATTTTTTATAAATCTTTATTATAATATTGAAAAAAAAATTAAATTTAGAAATTAAGTCTTTTTTTTTTTAATATTATTTCTGTTTTTTTAGAATATCTTATAATTACTCCCTAGTAGTATAAATCCTCGAGAGTTGTGTATTAATTAATAATGTTAGTAATAAACTATTAATAAAAAGATTATTATAATTTTATTGGTAAGGGTATCTGCTATTTAAGAATGCTTAAGCTTTTAAGAAAGGCTCGTAATTTATTTAATAAGGATAATATTTTTTTTTTATAAAGTGATACGTTTTATATAGATTATAGCTAGGTTAGACACTAAGAATATTAGTAAATAAATAAATAAATAAAATAATAAACTTATTCTGAAAAATAGAAACGAGTAGGGTTTTAGAAGATTCTTATAGATATTCTAAAGCGGATTATTAAAACTTAATATTATTATTAATATTAATAGTAATTTCTTAGATAAGGCGTTAGAAAGGAAGCTTAAGTAAAATAAGGTTTATTCTTTGTTATTATACTCGGATCTTTTAGAGCGTACGTACTAAAAAGTTTTTAGAAATGTAATTATTAAATATAATAATTATATTTATTATTAGGTTTTGTACATCGTAGGCGTTTTTTTTAATTAATGCGAAGACGACGAGACTTCGGATTTAGTAATATTTTAAATTCGATATTTTGAGATTTAAGAATATTTAGGAATTTTTAAAAGAAGAGGTCTGTTAAATCCTTATTTTATTTACTTTTTTTAGAGCGGTATATTATTTTATTATAATACTTATTTTTTTTTTAATTTACGAATTTATATAAAAAAGGTAATTAAAAATATCTTTTTTTTTTTTTTTTTTTTACTAATTATTTTTTTTTTATTTTATTTTTTATTTTATTTTTTATTTTTTTTTTTTATATTTTTTTTTTATTTTTTTTTTTTTTTTTTTTTTTTTTTTTTTTTTTTTTTTTTTTTTTTTTTTTTTTTTTTTTTTTTT
>NW_019173238.1:0-13675 GCF_001831195.1 Colletotrichum orchidophilum | reverse complement strand
GGATGCGCAGCTTCAGCAACTTCACGAAGACTGCCGACAATGCAAGGCTCACATCGAAACGCAGCGTCATACCATCAACGCGCAGGCCGAGCGCATCAGCCGCCTGGAGTTCGAAATGTCGCCTATGGAACTGTCATGCAATACCGCGTCGCCAGCAGCGTTTTCAATGTCGCTCCAGGGCTCCAGACGGAAGATGTCCGATCCTGTCGTAGATCTGCACTCAAGCTTTACGGGCGGCATGTTCGAGAACGCCTTGGAGAAGTCGTACGGTCAATCACCCGATGACGAGGATGTGGACCTAGAGGGTGACGCTTTTGGTCCGCTGATGGCGTTGGCAATGACGGCGGTAGAGGACGCAACTGAACAGCGTGCCGAAGCAGAGGAGGTGATGCTGACCGAGAGCCCCAATCCTATGAAGAGGTGTATGGAAGAGGCTGATGTTGTTTCGAAGCGAGTCTGCTATATGTGATGGACGGAAAATGAAATACAACGTTTGTCGGCACTATTTTGCAATTTTGTGTTACACCTTGGACCCGGCGATTTGCGAAAGAAGCGGATTGGGTTCGCTCTTCGCTTCTGTCATGTACGTCTCATAATGTAGACAAATTTGATCCAGGATATCCCCATCATTTCAGAACGATTTTCAGTGCAAAATTCTTGTGTGGCTTTGCATGGTCTCGCGACAGCAATCAATCCCCATAGTCATATCTGCTCGCCGTCATCTCCACGCTCCCCTCTGCTGCCAGGCTATAGACTATACAATTTATCCCAATACGCCTTCACGAGGCTCGTGGCATTCTTTAAATTGGCCGCCGGCTCCCTAGTCACTTGCCACTCAATCTTGTAGTACGCCAGGCCGTCGGCCTGGCGTCGCCCGGTGACTTTCCCCGACCAATGCTTCAAGGTAGGATCATATCGACGCAAAGGTGGTCTTCTGGAATCAGAACAGCCATGACGTCTGTCCCAAGCAACTAGAGCTGGCAACATGTGCTGAAGTCGGTCTTCAGATTCCCAGGTTGGTTCCCAAGCCACCTTGTAATAAAGTACGCTATTAAGCTCGCCGTGTCCTTGGATTTGCCTCACTGGCCATTGAGTCATAGTTGAGCCATCGTCGCTGTTGCTTTGGTTGACTGGTTGTCTTTTCATCTTGTAGTGTGTTTGGGGTTGCCAGCCGGTGGCTGGTGTGGCCGGTGTCGCCGTTATAGTCGAAGTAAACGTAGTACGGTGGGGGCTGGTTGGGACTTGAAGCTGATGGTGAAGCATGCGTCGACATTGTGGCTCGAGGAAATTGTGGCTTTTGTTATAGAAACCTCATGTTAATTGAGACAGCAGACACATGCTCACAGTCCATAAAAATCTAGAAAGTGACACGGGCGTGTGGGTCTACAGAGGCCGTTCCGGCCAAGAGCGGCTTCTGGTTTTTGATGCTCAATCCCTTTGACACAGCCATTTGTGGCCCGATTTTCATGTGGCACGAGAAGATCAGCAAGCAGTCCCCGTTAGCCCAGTAGCCAGTGCCGTTACTCCGCAAATGCCAGGAGCGGCCGAGTCGCTCTGGTTGTTGAGATGGACCATTTTCAGAGCCACTTACCACTTTGGGGAGGACTTCCTGTGATTCGTGGAGTAGGGGCGCTATGTCCGGTCACGAACCCTGTCGGCGAGAAGATCCACAAACGACGACGATGCTTGCCTGGTCGTTGGCGTCGAGTTCGACGAACGTAATTGCCTCAGCACATGGGAATCCTGTTCTCACAGAATGATAGCTCGTGTGCGTACATCCGTGGAGGGCCTAGCCCGCCGATACGAAGTCGAGGAGACGGAGCCCAGGCCCACGAACACTGACATTTCCAACAACACTGGTCCTGCGGCATGGACAGAGGTGGCATTTGAGTACTTGCAATCATTCAATCCGGATCTGACAGATTTTATGAGCATTTCGTATACGGAGGGAACGACGTGTGGTAACGTGCTCATTTTGCCAAACGGTGGTTTCGGCATGGCCAGCTGCACCCGGGCAGCACCAACGACGGGCGTTGTTCCGAACATGCGTGAATGGAACATGTACTTGCTGGCTCACAGAAAGCCTGAAAGACGTGACTGGTCGGGGGTCGGGGGCCGTCATGGCTTTACAATTCTTGAAGACTGACAGAATATACACAATAATCGATACTCCGGGCGATCGCAGGCCCTTACATGAATGTGATAGTGCCCGGTCGAGACATCATGAGGATATCTAGGTCCAAGTGGACCTAAGCCACCAAATAGCACCGCGAATGGCCATCATGAAGTCTCGGTGCATGATTGTCATGCTCGCTCGCAACTACTGTGTAGCACCTGGCATGTATCACAGCGTCGCTGAAGACGCCTGATGCTAGGCGTCGAGTCAGAGTGCCTGTGAGCCTGTTCATCAAGCAACTGAAGACAAGTCTGCTGTTCCAGCTGGGAAACGACCTCACGCAACGATCTCCGCGGCGAATGAGGATGAGCAGTTGCGGAATTTTCACCGAACTGTCATATCGGGTAATTATCACGCTATATCAGGGCCCAGATGATTAATTCCGGCCTTTCCTGGGGCTCTACCTCAGACCGAGGTTGGTCGAGAGGCTGAAACCCTCTGATTGCTCGGGTGCCAAGGGTCGGCAATACGTCTATCCGCTGGGCGTCGAGGCTATCCCATCTGCTTGATGCATACTTAACTGATGCTTTGCCCGCCTATTCGACCCGTCGACCACATCCCCTACCTATCTCTGAATATTTTTGAGAATCATTGCTTGAATCATAAGCCGCTCGGCCAGGGCTCGTATAAGGCACTCCCCTTCTGATCACCTCAACATCGTCTCATCTTTGAGGGCGAGCCAGCACTCGAGCGATCAAATGGAATTCATCGACTTGATTGAAGCGCACCAGAGCGGCGTTGCGGCTGAGCGCCTGCACATAGTCATTGATCTGACGCAGGATGACGAGATTTCTTACGTACCCGGCGGTGCGTCTCCGAACAGAAGCAGAGCGGCGCCTGCTGGCACGACGTCAACAAATTTGTCATCCCGCGGCTCTCAGTGCAGTGATTGCAGGTCTTTACTTCCGACAGAAAGAGGGCTTTTTGAGTATCGGGACTGTCGATGTGTAAGCCAAGCCCCTCTGCCAGACCTCGCAAGCTGCTTACCAACTCACTTAGTTGTGTTGCGCCGTCTGTTATCAACGAAGACGCCGCAGTATCTGCCCTGCACACCCTCGAAAACCTAGACAGCGAAGAAAGAGAGTCTTCAATGTTGAATGCCCCGTCTGCTTAGAGACGCCGCGTGGGAAGCAACGAGTGACATTGTGTTGTCGCCACGCTGTATGCAAGAGGGATTTTTTGAGGTTGAGTAACTGCCCATTATGTCGAGAGCCCATATTCAAATATTCGGCCCGGCCCCTGTAGCAAGAATCATTTTTTTTTTGCCAGATGACCAACAGTCTGCTTGTCATGCTATTGGGTAACATAGCAGAAACACGGGCCTGATGAAACTGGATGGCGGGAGCCAGTGTGTGGTGCTTATCTAGGATGAAGGCAACGTGTCTGTAGTGGCAGACGGCGCGATGAAGAATCTCTCAAGGCCAGCACTCTAATGAGACTAAT
Source organism: Colletotrichum orchidophilum (assembly GCF_001831195.1). Classification (NCBI taxonomy): domain Eukaryota; kingdom Fungi; phylum Ascomycota; class Sordariomycetes; order Glomerellales; family Glomerellaceae; genus Colletotrichum; species Colletotrichum orchidophilum. Next base: position 10,056 of record NW_019173238.1, on the reverse strand, counting down.
CTGCGCATCGTCGACGATGGTCTGAATCGTCTGGAGATGTTTATATTATTGTCGTTCAGCTGTCATCATTAGACTGCCCCGTACTGGCGAACATGATGAAATGTTATGGTCGTGAGCATAGCCACATCTCTTCGGCATGTCATGATCCACTGATATCTCTCGGAACGAGTGGCCCGCGCGACAGTTCCCTGCACCGGACATCCTAGACCGAGTGCCGGCAAGAAGGACCGGGCGCTAGATCCTGCAACTCGGCCAAATGACTTGCGCGAAGATCGCGTCCCGGAACCGCGCCCCAAACTCGAATGTACTTCCTGCTCACCACCGCTCCTATAGCAAGGATGTCCCGATGCTTCTGATCAGGCCGTGTCCCCGCCCAAACTTCCGCTTCGCTCCAACAAGCGGCACATTCTCGGAAACGTGCCAGATCCCTGCAGGCGCAAGGCCCCTTCAGAAGGTTGCTCGAACTGATAAATAGCTCGGCTAGCCGCCCGGTTCTTTCGACTTTCTTTCAACGGCTTGCATCCGTGGTATCCCATGCTCTTACGCATGGAACCTGTAAGCGGCGTGCTCAACTGCCCAACAACCCGATATGTCGACACCTGCTTTCACGGCTCCGGTGGCCGATATGCACCGTCCGATACACCAGGCGAAGGGCTCTTCCGCCGAGTCTGAAGCTGCTACCTTTTGGGAGAATGTAGTGCTAAGTATGATATACTATCCGTTGCGCAGGATTCGGTGCTAATCTGTCGAGAGCCATCACAGATTCTGCGGCGAGTATAGCAGGAGTCGGGTCTGCGATCAGCGCAGCGTTCAAGCCCGCTCCTGAAATCGGAGCAACAGCCGTCGCAACTGGCTTGCAAACCGACTCAGTCATCGAGAAGATTCTTGCGCATCGTCGTGATCACAGTTGTGACACTCGTTTCGAGATGAACGTCCTTTGGGAGGGGGGAAGGGAGAGCTGGACGCCTGAGATCGAACTTCAGAAAGATCATGCGTTGACGCTGTTCGCGTACTGGAGTTCAATGGCGGGCGGACGGGAGAGCGCTATGGTAGACCGGGAGTTATGGCACGTTTTCAAAATTGTGTCCTGCAGGACGAATGCCAGTGGCAATACCGACTTCCGGGTCGCCTGGGTTGGATCTCCTGAAAGGTCGTGGGAGCCAGAAGCGACTATACGGGATGCTGACGGCGAACTTGTGGAACAGTATTGGGAGGCCAAGGGCGGCCGTGGAGAGGCAGGGAAGAAGTCCGCCGGGTCGAAAAGTTTCGTTGACGACGTAACCCGAGTGATGGCCGGCAGGGGAAAGATGGGGCGGGGGGCACCTCGTCGCCGGAGTGAATGTCACAACTCCGAGCTATCGAAGCAATGAAGACGCCCGCACCAGCTGGGGTGCGTCGGATTTTGGAGGAGCCCAGTTTTCAGGCCGACCCTTCGTGTGTGAGGTCGTCTATGGCTTGTCAAGGTGGCAAATAGTCTATGTCCGATCTGAGGTGGTGCAATCAATGCAACCTTTGAAAAGTAGCCACACCATGACTTATGGTATGAATGTTCGGCCAAACCTGTGACTCTATATCGACACAATCAGCCTACGTTGTCGGAGACCCTCGGACCGTCGTCGAAGACAAAGTCTGTCAGAATAATTTTGATGGGATCCTCAGATTCAGCACCACACATCTGCACGTGTCTCCATGAGAGATCAGTGCCAGCCTGAGCGCGGCCTGCTCACAAACGCAAACCCATCATGTCGATCCAATTTATCGACCTGACCCGACCACTGTTCTTCACGTGGATTCCGTGCTGACGGAAAGTGTGTGCGATCGGTCGAGTGGCAGCTGTAATGACCGCTTAGCCCGTCCAAAGCAAACATTGTGCTGAGCACCTCTTCATCACTCAGTCGACATGAGTTCCGGATGCATCTTGGGTATGCTCTTCGCACAAATCCAAAGGTCTTGTCAGCCATGATCGAAATCGGCGACAAACTGCCCCGCCATCCATCCGAGATCTTCAGACCGAGATTGCCGTTGATCATTCACGCCCATCCACAACACCGTCTCCGCCGGATGGGAATGGGCATGTCATTTGATCCGTCAACAGTTTGATCCTTTTCAGTTCATCCCTTATACGCCCGAATCTAATGTAGTCAGGACTTTTGTCTTCGATGCCTACGTGGTCAAGATAACTCACTGGTCATGATGGTGACTGATCTTGTGTATTTGGGCTTGTTTGGCTTGTTCCAGCCGGCAGACAACTGCGCTCAGTCTATCACTGTTCTTGATGAGTATTTTCCTGTGTCGTTTGTAGTTGTGCTTACATGGGCAAACTGGGCTGTGCACTAGGCGTTTTGTCATTCGCAAGGGAGCTGATTTCGGGTCAGCCATCAATCGGAGCCGGGGCAGGCTCTCATGACTTGCCTCGAGGATCCCGTTGCTGGACTTTGAAGCTGTGCCAGTAAGCTGGCGATGTCGACCGTGTCAGACGACGGGAGGAGCTGCTGTGTATCCGGAACGGTGGACCGAGTATCCGCGGTGGTCAGGCTACTGCCGAGGCATTGATGGCCGTTCTTGGGGGTCTCTGACGAGACGTCAACTGGTATGAAAGAACCTGCGATGGAGCGTTGTTGATCGGCAAGTTGGCCCTGACATGGCAAGTCAGTTGCCGGCCTGCGCTTTGGCTGGGGCGGGCATCGGGACATCTCGGTCTGGGAGCCAAGGGCTGAAAGTGCAAGGCGGCGATGAGTGCTGTTGGATGCGAAGATGATTGGCGCAGATCGAAGGCGGCGCCGAGGCACTTATAGCCGTCGAGGCGGAATCCATCTGCAGGCTCATGGTCCATGTTTGGCGTTGGCGAAAGCCAGGTGACAAGACAGCAGGGCTGCTCTTGCTCTCATGCTGACGTTCGCAACTGGGTGGCAGTAGTTCGACCCGGCAGAAAGCAGAGACTGCTATTATTTCGCAAGTGGTCCAAACGATTTGTTCGGCCGCGCAACTACCTTGCCCGGTCTTGCCAAATCGAGCATGCTGGTCTCGCCATCTACTCCGCTGCCGAATTGCAATCGCGGACTTGGGCCCGCATCGCCGTGTAGGAGGCGCCTTCCCTCCGGCTACCACGAAGAGGGCAATGCATCGTGCTCGGAAACCTCTTCGTCTGCGATATACCCTCAGGCACTCATGCAGGCACTCCACTGCGTTGTTGGGAAGAAGATGCGACATGACGAACCGGCGTCGCCGCCATGTTGGACGTGGTTTTTGGAACGCGAGCGTGAGGCATACAGCCCAGGATGTATCGAACGTTGGCCGTGGATTGTGGGCGAATGGGACTTGGTCCAGCAGGGAAACCCTTTTGAGCCATCTAGTGGCTCATTTCTCTGTGGCGGCGATCTTGCCGTAACGGGAAACGTGCGAAAAACAGCCATGAAGCTCAACGGATGTTGGCGCTCTGCCGGGGAGCTTGCCTGGCCGTCAGCCATTTGCAACCGGGTTCGAGGCATGTTGAAATCCACTTTCGATGGTCCGTTGACCCAACGACGTCACATCATCTTTCTGCGTCTTTCTGCTGGTCTAGATCAGTAGAGATGTTTCCAAGACCGCGATTCCCAGAAGAACGACTCGGCCGGTCTGGAAGAGACGGAAGTGTTGCCCGTCATTGGGCAGCTCAAAAGCGGACCGACAAGGGCAGCAGGGCTGGCCCGGGAATTTTTGGAGGCCGTCCCTCAAAGAAAACCCCGGCTCCCGGCAAACCCTGATTTCAACGTAGTAGGGTGATTGCTCAGATCCCATGACGAATAGCCCTTGCCGTTTCCGACTCCGCCGCATGAGTCTTGTCGGTCGGCTTGCTCACGGCAAAGTCGGACAGCACTCGATTGAGTGAGCGATGAAGGACCAGCGGAATAGATTAGGCGTTGGGAGGCGGTCCTCGCGTCCGGACTTGCTTGTCCTTCCCCAATTACTTCATCTTTACACTGCCAACATCATACCCAGCTGGGACAAGATAGCCGCACACCACTCCTATTCGTTCGTGGAAGTGACGCACGGCAACCTATAAACAAGACGCGACTGCCGGGTACGCCATTCCAATATGCCCTATCGACCGTCCTCAGGAACAGCGACCGCTTTTTCTCGATAGACAAGTCGATGAAGGCACTCACTCTATCCTGCGCAACAGAGGGCGTCGTGAATTGGACATTTCCCCTCGAACCCGCCGCTCAAAGGGCCAGCCCCACTGCAATGTACAGTACACCAGAGAGCAGGTCGATTCCACTGTATACTTCCGCGATGATCTTCGCCGACCATGGAAAACCGTGGAGGAAAGGTTTGCCGCCGTCTTCCCCAGGGACACCAAGCAGGGGCACCGACGACGAGCTCCAGGCCTCCACGGTGTCTATTACCGCCAGGACCAGCAGATCTCCAAAAAAAAAAAAAGGCGTCGAATCGGAATGAAGACACATTCGTCTCCAAGAGACATCGTCGGAGACGAGGTAGAAAGACGACCCCGACCCCGTTGGACGGTCTGCTCGCCACGGACCCCGAGCGGGTTATCAGCTATGCGTGGGTCTCCGTCGAGCGCATGAAACAGTGTGAGAGCGTCTGTACGTGTTTTCTTTTCCTTTGATCTTTTTCTCCGATCTTTTTCTCTGTCCAGGTTCACTTTGGTATCCACAGTAGGACTGAGTCTGATGACGACGAGTGCGCAGGCCGTAGAAGACAATGAAAACCCAAAGCAGCAGCACATCGTCGAGATTGCACTCGACGACTCATCCATAGCTATCGTTAGCTCTATTGCCGTGTATCTGTTTCCGATGACAGTCGCTATCTGTCGTGACGCCATGAACGTCCTCTTGGTGAAGCATCAAACTTGAACATGAACATTTCGCGTCTGGAAGTGACATTTAAATGGATGGATTCGTGGCTACCCGGACCAAGTGGCGGGCAGGAGGCGTCTTCCTGTCCCATATTCGCACCTGTCACCACCCGCCTTGATCATGCCATATTCATCTACGACACAAGAACTGCGCTACCTGGTCGGCTCGAGGCAACTTTTTTTTGCCCCGGTCGCCACCGGGTAAATCCCATCAAGGACCCGGAGGACGCCCAAACCAGAAGGCCCAAACCAGGTTCTCTACGCTAGTCCGCTCGATTGCGGTGCGTCCTTTCCCGCCCTAAGAAGGGTTATCCCGGTTCGACGAGGTATTGCTAGGGCCAGGAGATCGTGACGGGGGAAATGTTTTCTTCCAACACGAGGCGGGGCGACAGAAGTTCGTCTGGTGGCACAGCACCCAAAGTCCTTGTTTCCTTACTCTGAGGCCGTCTGCCATCACCCGGCACTGCCGGGTACAGCACCCGTCTTCGAGTTCCACTCCGGCCGTGCATTGGCACCGCTCACCAACCCATCATTGCCCCTGATAGGAAGGCGGCGATGCGCGTAGTCCATCGTAGATTCCACATACACAGGGCCATGGGAGATCAGCGCTTCACTCTGCGCCTATGTTGGAAGGATATTGAACCCATCAGCAAGCCTTCCTGGTTCTGGCCACGACATCTTCCGTCCTTCCGCCGTGCCCTTGTGCTTGCCATACGCACGCTGCAGAGGCACCAACACTGAGCTTGGACACCTGTCGGTCGTGTGCAGACATCGGTGGCTCAGCGTGATACGCGAGCTGGGGGAGGCGGAAGGTGCACCATTTCGTTCCAACGACAATCGCTCAAGACACCGGAGCATAGTTCCCTTTCGCAAGCAAACATTCAGGTCGTCCCGACAGACTGGTAACGAACGCCACTGGCACGCTTGTGGCCGGGCCTTGTTTCCTGAGGAAATTCACGGCAGCGCGTCGCACCGTATTAAAGGCAAAGATATCGCCATGGTCGCATGAAGAATGCTCGCAGCGTGCACACCAGCTTGTTGTCGGTTAGCGCCAAACTTTTGCCCATCCTTCTTGACACCGTCGATTCGACATCATGTATCCATCCCGTCAACGCCCTCAGCGGCTTGGCCAATCACAACGTCCCTACCCAATGCACCAGAATGAGGTCCGGCATCATGAAGCCAATCCGACAACACGTGTGGTCCGAGCTCTCCAACGGCGCCGAGGGCCTTCCCGCAAGACCCAAGACCGACGAGGGATGGCCACCTCAAAACCACGGGTGGTCCCGACATCAGAAAGCCTAGACGATTCCAACGGTTCGCAGGACCAGGATCGACACGAAATTCAAGATGGAGAGTATGCGGCTACCACAGGGACTCCAGTCTAGTGCAAGGCCAACAGGAGGCTAACGTCCCTAGCCTCAGGTCTACGACACGGGTGTTCCCAGAGCTTCAGGACAAAGTGGATTGCGTCATCGTGGCGATCGAAACCGCCGTCGACAATATGATCAAGGAAAACGCGGTCTGGTTCAAGACGACTGCATGGCTGTGAGTCGATCCATTCCATCTTCCAAGCGAAGGGAGCTAACGTCGTGCGAAGCCTCGACGACTTGTATTGGAATGTAAACAGTCTTGCCATTGCAGTGGAAGCCACCGCGGCCCTGACGACGCCTTGGGATGACATAGCTAGATTGGGTTGACGATCGCGATGGGGGCAAACACACGTCTGGCACTTTGGTACTCGTTTTCATGTATTCCTATCTGGGACGCGGCGTCTTGGCGGAAATAGTAGGCAGGGCAAATGCCGACTTCCATATGTTGTGTGCGAATCCTCTTCTTGATTCACTATTGATGTCTGGTTTGATGGTTGAGGATTGCGAGATTGGCGACTTGCTCATTTCCCCCTCGTATCGGACTCCGCTTGTGCAAGACTTCGATGAACTACCGCCGACGACGTTCGCTACCGCGCGAGAGCCTGAAACTTGTGGGTAATAAGGTTCTGCGCCGTTACCGTACTGTCGGGTCGAAGCAGCGGCGCAAGAGCCTTTTGCAGAGTCTCTTCCACCATCTAGTGCCGAAAGAGGAAACGCAGCCGAAACCGAGGGGACGTAGGTACTTGGGATGTCCGGTGCGCATCTCCTCTGCGCAATGACAGCCAATCGAAACACACGGCCAAGGCCGGCTGGTGACGCAAGACCTCATCGAGTCAGCACTTTATCAGCATCCAACTATCCTGGAGTGGCAGGTAGTGTGTCGTGATGTCCGGCGTCTTGCATGTGTCAAGTGTCACGTGTGGTCCTCTCACAACAACGCTGTTTTGACAGTGTGTCAGATGGGCTGGTGTATGAAATTCGTCAACCCTACCGGGAGAGTAGAACCTCTGCACCGATGAGCGCCCAGGATCCCAAGTCAACTCACTCTATAGTCAAAATCGGATCATAGTCCCGGGCAATAAGAGGTCCGCGAATGCTGCAATAGCTCCGAGAAAACATGCCTGGGCAGGAGAGTCTCCACTTGTTATGTGGCACCGGCTGATGAGCAACATGCAGGCGCAAAGTTTATTCGGTCGACCTTACCAAGAACGTCAGTAATTAGTGTGTCGACGCTCATGTACCTGCTTGACTGAACACTTTGTTGGTTTGATCCGTCGGATGACTCGTGGAGTGCGGTTTTCTTTGGAACCGACGTCCTTGTTTTGGGTAATGAACTCGCCTAACGCTTCATGCTTCTGCAGTGCCTTGCTTCGTGGCCCTGCTCGGTCTTGACGAATTGACGGACAGTGCTACCCGCATGGAGCCGTTCTAGGCGACGGCTACCGTGAAGACGGGTCGAAGCACTGAACTTACAACAGGCACCAGTCGAGTCATTTATCACTCTTTCGGAGTGCTTCCTGGCAACAACCAAGGCTGCCAAGTCATGAGAGCAGCCCTTCGTTGACTCTTGGTGCTGGCTGGTCGTCTTCGGCCGTCATGGTCACCACAAGACGCGAAACATCGCTTCCGCCAGCACGAGGCATGCACCAGGGGCCCTTACACGGGCAATGCGTACAGTTGACTACGTCCTTCACCAGATAGAGCCACCTTGGTATTCATCCCATCCCAAGAGCTCCCAGTCGATCAAGCTTGCCCGCAGACGATCGACGAGCGCGGGTCTGTTCCACTGCTCAACTCGTACGCCATGAGATGGGTTTTTGACTTTCGTCCAACGTCCTTGTTGTTGGCGGCAGCGATGTGCCCTATATACTGCATCACTGGCAAGCTTGCGCCTCAGAGCGAATGCCGACTACGTCAGATACGACGACAAGCGGTATCGTCGTCTCGTCCTAAGCACACCGGTTCGACGAAAACGCCACCCTGAGCAGGGAATTCAACATGATCGATTGTAATGTAGTTTCCTCTCCCATCTACCGTGAGACCCGATCCAGAACCATGGCGTTTCGATGATCCAGAGCCTGACTGGGCCGACAAGCTTTCGTGTCCGGCGCCTACTCATCGCAGCGAAGCTGCCCGCGTCGGTGACATCGACGGTCTCGCGTCTTCCTCTCGAAGATGCGCATGGTGAGATGCAAGAGGTTGACGGTGCTACAGAGGAGAATGATGAGCCAGAAAGTGGTCATGGCGTGAACAAAACCCGAACTGCAAAAGCGTGTATGCAACAAAGACGTCTGAACAAAGGTAATGCTACTGCGAGGAACACGCCGATCTGAGAAGTTGGCTCGGTAGCAGTGATGGTAGGGGCAGCTGGCAGGACGGCTAAGGCGGATCGTTGAGACGCCCGGTGACCAGGACGAAGAAGCTGTCGGGTGCATCCAAGGTATGACCAGAATATGCCACGTCGAGAACACAGATTGCGGCGTAGGCTACTCGGCAGCCGACAGAACTTGGCGACATTCGTCCCCGAGCATTCGGGTCCTCGGGTGTCGTGGGCGCAGACGACGTGGGGCATCGTTCTCGGCCCCAAGGCGGCTCGACCTGGGCCACGGCGTGTGGTCGAGACCCCGGGGTGGTCGTTTGTGGTCGAAAGACGCAGGGCCATGGTGGATCGAAGTGCAGCGAGCCACTTCCGGCCGGACCCGCACTTGACTGAGAGCCGACCTTGGCCTTGGATCAGGGAAAGCACCTCGAGTGGGGTGGCAGGGAACAGGAGAGAAGCAGCAGTTCCAGAACAGCATCCGTAAGCCATTTCCTGCTACAGCGACGCTCGAGAAAATCATCTGGCCAGGCCTGGCGAAGATGTGGATGTCGACGGACGTGAGGACGTCTTCACTCTGGCTTAAAGCCATATGCGGGAGCACTGCTGCGCTGCCGCGCTGCCGTCCCGTAGAGACTCCATCAAAGTCTCAGCGGACTTGGCAGCACACGCGTTCACTGGGAGGTACTACTGGACCATGGCGACCATGACCGACGGTTTATCACCCAAAAATAAAGTTGATACCCGAGAGAAAAGGGCGAAGGACAAGGTCCGAAAGTCCGGTCCCAGCGCTCAGGGCAAAGCGCTTCAGTTAGGCGAATTTGCCGGTGTGTTTTCGGCTGTCGTCTACTTCAACCCAACGTATGGGTGGCTGGACGGGGCCATACATGTCCCTGAAGGCCAAGACATCCCCGACGTGAATGGATTTGTAAGCTGCAGTGTAAAGCCACCCTTGAGGATAGCAGACGCTGACGCGAAACCGCGCCAGTTAGAGGAACTTCTGAACGGCTCGCACAGCACGGGTCCAGGACGCGGCCCACGGCGCGCGAAAACGTGCCGTGATTCCAAAATCAGCCATCACGAAAATCCCCAAGCAGCCAAAGACACCGACGGTGGGAGGCAACTTGACCGACGCCTGGCCGACGGTTTGGCCCTCCAGAGTGCCAGCCGATGTGTTGCGGAGCAAGAGATGCCCAACGGCGCCGCCGCGGATGAGATGGGTGGAAACGAGGCGCAGAACGGGCAGTCCGGCGACGTCTCTGAGTGGGAGACGGTGGATGCACAACATACGGAAGCCCCGACTGCACGGGTGGCGGGCCCAGGCCTCTCCAGAATACAAGCGGTCAAAGTGCAGCGGTTTTTGCGGCAGGTGTCTGTGCATATGCGACTCGCCTCCCGTCAAGAGCGGCTGCCACCGCACCGGGTGGTTCATCAGGACAGATGGAGAGGTTTGTTGCAGCGAAATCGCAGGCGATGAGACTTGTCTCCATTGTTTGTCGGGACTCGTC
>NW_019173237.1:0-14028 GCF_001831195.1 Colletotrichum orchidophilum | reverse complement strand
GCACCATGCCTATCAAGCCACAAGGGGATGGGTAGCTGTGGAAGATAGGCATCGCTGCAGTGTAATGCGGGCACTCTGATCTGCTAGATACCCGGGCCGAGTACCCGCTCCACGTATTCGCTCGCCATGGTATTGTGATACATCTACGGCTGATAGCGCCTTATAGGACAACTGTGGGAGCGTTCTTCCGAGGGCTGGGCACCACTTGTTCTAGCATTTCCTAGATGAATATGAGGTAATGCGAGCCTATGGGTTGCGCTCGTAAAATTGCTGGTACTGAGGGTACCCGTCCCTAACGGTATCTGCGTCACCAGAAGAGCCATACCATAAGCTGTTGAAGCTTTCCCCCCCTCTTTTTAAACGTCTTTTGGAATTGGTGATGATCAAACTTGCTCAGAGTTGCTCCAAACAAGACGAGAACTGGCATACTTGACACATTAGGTCTGCGCAGGAGAATATACGTCCACCATAGTGTAAATACATTTCGCTGCGGAGTCGTTCTGTGCCGCTGGTCTGTTACTGCTCCGTATGCATGTCTTAAATATTGAGAGCTTCAAAGTCCAAGTCAACCGTCAGAACGCCCATAGTAGAACACTTGCCGCGCGAGCCATCGTCGAGCTATTTCGGCTTGTGAAGCGCGAGGAGGAAATCAACCGCCAAATTCTTGCCTTCTCAATTTCGCTCGATCATCGACTTGTTAGAATCCACGGTCATTATCCTGTGATAGATGGCAAGAACACGACCTACTACCGCCATCCAGTTCGTACATTCGATTGCACTGAGCTGGACGGCAAGGAGAAGTGGACGGCTTATCAGTTGACGAGGAACATCTCCACCCTTTGAATACCGACACACCTCTTCAGCGGGACAGGCGGGCTCGGTTGGCCGCCATTCTTTGAGGGCATCCATTGCTGAGAACAAATCCTCGTTCTGAAAGAAATCCAACGCTCTCTGGTGGACAGTGAACCCGATTGCGGCGTGCATCCTCTTGTTGACAGCGCCATTCGTGTGGCCTTGATGTAAGTTGCGGACTGAAGTCGCCGGCTTCACGTTTCCAGCAAGCCGCTGCAGCAGAGACTCTCTTTGCGCAATGCAAGAGTGGACATGCTGATCCTGCAAGTTGCACATAATCGTTTTTGCCTGTGAGATCCGTTCTCGAAGCCAGGTTACTGAGGGCAGCTCGAAGGCTTTCTTCACTCGCTCTCTCCCAGCTGGAGTCCAGTGAGCGGCAAACAAAGGTACCGGTCCGGTCGAACTCATGTGGATCTCGGTCCGAGGATGCAGAGTACGCCCATCAGCGACGGGAAACTAACGGAGATATCGGCAGCCTTGACGACCGAGTCAAGGAGCCCCACAATCGTTGCCCACTTCCTCCCGGCCCAAAGAATGTTGTATACTTTCCGCTCGATCCCGTCATCGTTGGGTAGCGCATCCTTAATTCGCCTCACGATCAGGTCGATTGATGTGCCTTTCGCGTGCAGTTGGGCCAGCGCGTAGCAGTGGAATCGTTTTGATAGCTGTCGCAGTTCGATTGCTTGGTCGGATTGTTGGACGGAGAGGAAGATGCGTACGTATATGTCATGTTAGTCAACAGGCATCAGCGGGTAGACCTGGCGGCCGGCTGCTGCGAACGTTCGCTGTAGGACTTGACACGGGTATGAGTTCTCAAGCTCCTTGATCTCGTCTGCTTGAGGCAGCAATTGAAGTTGTATGCTCGATTTGGCTCGCCGGGTATCGGGGCCCGACTGCACTGCCCCTGAGTTCGGCGCTTTTTTCTTATGGATCCTGCGCGGTTTGCAAAAGAGGTGAGGAGCCTTGTCATATGCCTTTCGCAGAAGCTCGGCCTGCACAGAATTAGTCGGTCGTTCTTACTAAAGCGGGGGGCCACTAGCCTCCGCAGGTGTGATGGTTGAAAAGTCCTCATTGCGAAGCTTGTCACATACACAGACCATTGCTAAAAGTCGGGGCCCCAGCGATCCACTCGGTGGACCAGAGCAGGTCAGGCCACGTGTATGTACTTTCTACGCCGTGAAGATGTCGCACTATTTCGGCTTAGCGTCCAAACACAGCCCCAGATTTTGGTTCGATTGGGTGGGGGATCTCTACCATGACATGCACACAAATTGCCTGCATCCATGGACTGATTGTGACAGGGATCCCTGACCAGTGCGCTCCAGTATTGTCGCGCCGGAGTGATAGCTGGGGGCCCGGTTGCCCGTCGACCTACGGTATAGGCCAGCCTCGGGTCCTCCAGCAAAGCCCCGGTTGGGCTGCGGACTCACCCCTCCCGCAGGGGCCAGCGGTGGGGCCTCCGAGTTTCCGGGCCCGAAGCGGGCCGCCAGGCGATGGCGGAGGTCCAGTCCCGGGAGGCACCGGGGGGTTGCCAGTCTGACAGGTACAACGTTCATCTCAGGGCAAGTTCGACACAGGCCGAAAAGAACTACCACAATGACGACACAAAACTAGGCAGAACCTCCAAAGTTGAGTGGCAACCAGCAGCATAACCTCGGTCGCATATTCAAGGGCGCGGGGTTGCAGTGAAGAGAGGCGGTGCAGTGAAAGACAGCGGAAAACGGTAGCTTCCCTCAGTAGAAATCACATCTTTGAACGTTCTTGCCCCCTGCCATCTTTTAATCATATTGTTCACGAGCAGCTGATGCACCTGACTTCTTGGGCGCTATTTTGACATTTCCGGGAATTCAGGGTCTTCTGCAAACGTCGTCACCGCAGCGATTCATCTTCTTGAGCGTCATGTTGTGCCTCTGTCGTCTGTCTTCAAGCGCGTTTTACCACATCGGTCTCTGGCGGCTCTGCTTGTACAGAGACGGGGGAAGTTACAACAGGCCAACTTAGACAGTTGAATCCATGTTTTGCACAACAGCTATACTCCAAAGCTATGAAGGAGTGTGGATGTCCCATACAAGTCGCCCCAAAGTCAATCACTCTGACCCCAAGAATCACACCGTCTCAGTGTTCCACCCTTTCTGGTCTTGAATACCCATCCTTCCGCATCGGCCAAGGCGCTTGATGGAGAGCCCCTGTTTGCGAGGAGGAACGACAGAATGTCAGCAGGGCTGAATTCCAGCTCCGGTACGGCGCCTGCAAACCGAACTGCCAGCTGCCGCACATCCTCGTTGCTCTTATCTCGAGTCTCTGCATCAGACATCTCCTCTTCCGATTGTTCGAAAACTGTGCAGAATAGCTTTCTGACCACCTCAGCGTCAGCGAGTTCGAACTCGATTTTCTTGTCGACGCGGCCAGGTCGTATCAGGGCACCATCCAGGTGCTCTATATGGTTTGTTGTCATGATAAGGACGCGTCCCTCCTGCGAAGCCACGCCGTCGAGGACGTTGAGTAGTCCAGACAATGAAAGACTACCAGAAGGCTTTGGTGAGCTCCGTGATACTTCTGAACCCGAGTCAGACTCATCGGTGTCGGCGCCTCGGGATCGTGTGGTGCCGACTGCGTCAACATCCTCGAGCAGAACGACACAGCGTTGGGGGAGCTCCGCAAACAAAGCACTAAGTCGCCCATCATTGATACCGGCAAGACTGAGGACGTAGATATCGAGCCCGAAACAGCCGGCAATGGACATACTCAGGCTTGACTTTCCGGTCCCGGGACGACCGTACAGCAGGTAGCCCCTCCGATATGGCAGCCCGCGACTGGCGTACCAGGAGCGAGCTCTGGGATCGAGAAAGGAGCGAATGTCCTTGAGGAGCATTTGCTTCAGCTCTTCTTTCATGACGACGGTTTCGATCGGCCTGGTGTCTCGGGTAATGGTCCTTTTCCAGCCGTTATTATGGTGTTCGAAAATTGAGGTTTTGTTCTCCGAAAGCTTCAAGTAGTCGAAGCGACACTCATCCATGAGGTCTCGTAGGATTTGAGAAGAACGGCCGACACAAGAAACCGTCATTGTCTTGCGCGGGAACAAGGCCACTTCGTTTTGCGTGCATTGCAAAAAGAGGAGATGCCCCTTGTACCAAAAAGACAACCGATCTCTCCAAGGGGTGAATCGAAGTGGTTTTTTGGCTGCAGTGTCGCAGTCGGGATGAATCAGGGCTCGTCCTCGCCTGCTGTCAACACTGACAAGGGATGAGCAGGCGTTCTTGGCAAAGTCCTGGGCAGAGACCCAACATTCGAGCATGTCGTATGCCTCATCAGGATCGTGGACGTCGGTTTTTGTAGCTGCGAGACGTTAAGACTGCGTCAGAGCATTAGGGAAAGTAGGGCCACCAACTGAAATATGTGTCCACAAAGCTTCCCACAGTCCTGCACAAGAGCTTGCCACTGAACATCAACATTCCGTAGATGCACAACAAGGCGGCGTAGCTGTCCAGGTTTCCACTTAGAAGCTGATGTAACGCCGCCGTAAAGCCGGTGAAGCCGGGGAAGAAGATGTCCATGACAGAGACATTGGGAGAGCTTGTATGATGCATGGCGTAGATAGAAAGAATGAAAAGAGTGTTCTGTCAAGTATGTCTGGCAGCGATCAAAACACCAGTTGTAATGGTTTGAGTTCAATTTGTCGATTGGTTGTGGACATTCACACAGCAGAGACACGGGCTGGGCAAATTTGAAACAATGGAGCCTTGGTGGGAAGAAGGTGCAGAACAGACGTTTTATAGCTGTGATGGCTACCCGTTGGTGATGTTGAGGCCGCGGACGGAGGCCATCCTGCCAGCTACTCTGCAACTCTCCTCCCTCCCCCACACCAAGAGAGGGCTGTTGGGATTTCCGTGCCAAAGCCCTTGCTACGCTTTGCAGATGTTAGGTTCATGCGTGACGAATTGGTGGCCCTATGGGTAACAGGTCCTTTGGCGATATCCCTTTTCTCTGAATCCTCATTATGTAAGCATGCAGCAATCCTCTCCTACTGCTTGCCAAGGATGTCGATTCGAGTTGGAAATGCCCCAAGCGTGCACCGTGCACCATGCACCATGCACCAGAGTGCCTTGAACTGTGCACCTTGCACCACGCACCAAAGTGCCTTGAACTGTGCACCATGCACCAAAATGCCTGAAAGCGTGCACCACCCACCTCCCACCCGAGTGCAGGCGAGAGTCGTATTCCTGAACATTCACATTTGAGATATTCGAGGCGTAAGTTCCGTCATTTAGGATGAGATTGTATTAGCCCCAGTGGCGTGAGAAATGCAGATAATATCATATTGTACATGAGATGGCCGGCTTGCAGCTCTTATTGCAGGCTCGGATTGCAACATACTGCATGACGGAGCCTTCTGTATGGTCTGTACTAAGGCCACTGGAATTGAAGTAGGCCCCATGTAATCGCGACATGCGCAGTCTTCTGCTGACACACATTTGCTGAATCTATTGAATGAGTCGGTGTGTATTGTTCATGTCACCAGAATTTGGGAAGTTTGGTGACGAAGTCAAACTTGGTACGGCCGTTTCCGCCGTGGTCTTCTGACCTTTACATCTCGTGCAAATCCAACCTTCAGAAGTCACACCTTCCGTACAGTACTGGCATCCAGGCATGGTGACGCTATTTTGAAGAAATTACACTTGAGACTGCTGTGATGTTAGTGTTGCGCGCAGAAAAAGACCAGACGACTCACCGCAAAGGTTGGGAACTTCGTTGAGGAAGCAATAAGATAATCATCATGGGAACTGCGTAGGTGGGCTGACTCAGATATATAGCAGATGAGGTGGCGAGTCCATACTTGCATATGACTCCGATGAAGATCGGTTAAATGCATCGAGCAAGTCCGGCGCTTCGGAACAACCATATCGCGGGAAATTCCGGGCATCAATGTGTCACGCCTACCAGCCCGATCTCCAAATCATGTCGAGAACATGGTATTGCGCAAACAGTTCCCGAAGTACCTCCATCCTTTCCAGAACGCTCGCGATAGAAAAACACAGCAATGACGACATCGAATTCCGAGCCCGAACCGTATGAGCTCTTCAAGAAACGTGGAGTCTTATGCATGGAAGACGAAAACATCGGGAAGTTGGTCCAAGAAGTGGATGACCAAGGCCTCTCCACCAGCCTCGAAAGCTGGAAATTTTTCAAAGACACGGTCCACGGAAACCCTGTAAGGAGATAGGCATCGGTAATCATTCATCTCTTACTCTTTCTAGACAATACGACGGATACTTGAAGGTTTTCTCGAACCGCCCAACCCGCACAGATGTCACACTTTTGGCCCGGAACCCGGTCAGGTCTTCTGCTTCTGGCCACAACCGGATCAAACGCATCGCCTGGTCCTTTCAATGTGGAGTGCGGGCACGAGGCTGGAATTACATGAGGGATCACACAGAGGTCCGCTGAAAGCCGTTTTAGCTTCGAACGGGCTGTTCGAAGTTCCCAGTGCGTCCCTGGAGAAGCATGGCATTCGAGCTATACCCTATGATATGGAAAAGGGTGGCATGTAAGTGTGATGCATCCCATGCTCCTGTCACTCTTTTAATGTGGAGTAGCACAATCTCGGACGTACGATTCGCCTTCGAGAGGAAAGATGGCTTCACGATTGCATACAGGATGGAGAGTGCAACTCCCAATCAAGACGGCGTACCCAAGGGTGGATAGTATTACAAGCAATCGAACGATACATCATCATGCATTTCCGCCTGCGCCGTCGACATCTGGAGAAGTTGGTCCGACATCGACCCAAGGTTAGAGACTGGACCGTGGCGTGGTGGTAGCGAGGTTGACTCGGCGCCCACGGAGACCGTAGACCACAAGGGGCTAGGAAATTCTAGCAATTGACTTTGCCAACTGATTCCTAATGGCCAGAATAGGGGCGGATGAAGTGGTGGGGAGTGGGAATACTGCGTGTCATCGGCAGTGACGAAGGCCGAATGGTCGGAGTCAAACGCGACGGCGCCGGTTTGTCGGGAGTGGCCATGGTTCTCTGCTTCCACTGGGGCAAGCGCTTCCACCTCTGAAGAAAGTGTAGGCGGTTCATACTGGGTTTCATCCTCATTGCCAACATCCGGAACTTTGCTTGGTCGCCTCTTGATCTGGCTTGCTGTCTCGGTCACACATTCCATCTTGCTTTTCTTGGCGTATAGATCCCGCTTGGCTTCGACGAGCAACGCGGTGCATCTCCTTTTGACGTATGTCCGCTGAGTGAGAGGCCCGGCCTTTGCGCACTTATGGGTTACGTACTTGCGTCCCGTAGTGAATGTGTTCGAGCAGAATTGGCAGAACTCCTTGCATTGGTAATCTAGTAACTATAAGTTAGTCCCCGACCTGACTTTTGCAAATGAGCCTTTACGCGTTGTGTAGTGCCGTTCGAGATCTTGCTTCCTTGCAAACCCGGCCGGACATTCCGGACATGCAAATTCCCTCTGCTGGTCCGATGGGTTACTTTTGTTGGTTGCCCTTCGAAACCGAGATTGGGACTTTTCTTCGTCTTCCGTCTGCGCCGGAGGCAAGGTATCAATTTCGGATTCGATGGTAGCAACGGCGTTGACGATTGGGAGGAGGGAAGCGCGGTCGTCCGGCGACTCAGTAGTTTTGAGCTCCGGGCTTTGATGGGCAAAGAGTTCATGCAACTTCGCGAGCAGTGTCGCAATTTCGGTCTAGATTGAAGTCAGAAAACTCACACTGCTTACACTGCTTGTTCCCATGCTTACCTGATAGTGCCAAATATGCTGTTGAAGCCGCTGCTGCGTTGGAAACGGCCTCGAACAGACGTGGCATTGATTGACGTATGACTCCATGATCGAAAATAAGGATGGATATGAAGCCGAGAGGAATGCTGGGCTTCCCCTACCTTCAGCGATATTGCTAAGATAAGAGGTCACGTGTTTTATGGATATCTAGCAGCAGCGGACCCCTGGAATTGAGTTTCGTCCCAGGGAAACACACTGTGTACAGCGGGGTGGAGCACACCGATCACAACACCCCTCGGCGCACGCCATCCCGCAAGCTCAGAGGTTCTCCGGAAACTCTCGCCAAGAGGACAGGTACGATCCGCCCACAAGTCGCCATGGTTCCACAGTTCAATTACTGACCCTGGTCATCCGTTGAGACCGGGCGTCCATGAGGCCCCAGTAATAGCCCTAGGGACAGGGATCCATCCGACTTTGTTGGCCAGCGACGACGGGGTTCCTGATACCATCTCCAATTGTCGATAGGGCAGACGACCAAGTTCTTGCTCTAAGGGACAAAGCCACAGTGATTTTGCTAACTAGAGACGCCTCGTGTTGGAGGGAGAATTGAGATCGTGATCGCTCTCATTCTATACGTCCATGGTCTTTTCAATAAGCTGGGTCGCAATTACAGGCGCAAACCTATCAATCGTGGATGCTGAACAGCAGCAATGACGTTGGTGATGTAAATATAGCCAGCTAAATAGGGGATGCAATGGAAGGGGGCTGGAGAAGTCAAGAGTGTTTCTATGGATGATTGCCCAGAGTGCACGAATCCATGCACCCGGCTAAGCACTATAGGCGCACAAAAACGTGCACCTCATGGCATCTTTGCCTGCAGAGCGCGTAAGGTTGCACTGCCCCAGCAAATCCCGCTTGGGCACAGGGCTCACTGATGCCTTGGTTCTTTTTGACACAGGACCTTTTTCTAACCTGGCTGTGATGCAGACCCCACAAAACGTTCAACGTGGTGAAGTAGATGGTGTTGATGCCATCCCAAATAACTGGCCATGATCTAATCACGAGTCCAAAAAGTCCATAGATCCTCTCACCTCTGAAGCCGTAGTTTGTCGAGAGCAAAAGCTTTCTAGAGATTCCTTCCATTGCCTTTTGCCGTCCATCTTTACACTGTCCACTTTCAACCACATAGTCGGGCCAGGATTGTCCTACAAGGGATAGATGCCACTCGTTTATATAGATCTACTGCAGGCCCAGCAGATCACTCTAAGCAATACAACCACGCTTATCCCCATTCATTATGCCACTGCTGACCATACTGAAGATCTGTCAACGAGCCTCGCGAGTTTCTACGGTATTCCCAGGTGGATTACTAATTGCGAGCCGAGGCGTTTCTTGTAGAAAATAAGTATTCTGATTTTCCCCAGTGGGCTCAAATCAACCGGGGCGGCTTCGTGAGGGCTGTGGGTTCTTAGGCAGAAGCCTATGAAGGAGGTTTGGCACGGAGGGGTCTGCGTCTCCATGATTAGGGGACTCATTTTCAGAGATGTGTAACGCCGCCACACGACAGCCCATCCTTAGAATCACATGATTATTACTTCAGCAAGCGGAGATCAATAGAACTGGATTATCCTTACATGACCCTAATGGACGAAAACGGCCTCGCCACCGTGTCGTGTATGAATTCGCATCCAATAATTCGCTGGAGTCCAGGAGTCCCAGGACAGGAGGAGGTGAATAGACCTTATTTTCTAGACATAACATATAACTTCCTTCAAGCAGTGTCTAGCGCCGTCGTCTATCAATAACACAGCATTATGACCAATAACCAAATATGGTGTGCAAGAATGATATGCTCGCCATGTGAATCTAGTAAGTGCCGCTGAGATCAATGTCACTGAAATTGTGGAGAACCTGGTTACAGACGCCATCTGGAAACAAGCCCCGAAGCGACTTCCTGACTCAGAGTCGAGTAGGTGGACTTGATTTCCCCATGTAGCACACTTGGCATTGCCTCAAAGAAAACCACCATTCCAATGTGTTACAGGGCTGTACCTCAAGCCACGAGAGGTCTTCGTTGGGCTTCGATTCTGAAAGCTGTAGGACAGACACGAAAGGCCTGTAATCATCTGTAGAAAAGCCGAGCCATATGCTTTGATGGTCATCCAGTTGGAGGGGACTTCCTAAGCAATCCAGACGAATTTGTCCTACACAAGACTGGCGCCTTTCAGGAAACTGAAGAAGTAAACCAATGATGTGTTGTTTCCCACGTAAATTCCGCTGGCACGGCACGATCTTGATAACGCCATCAAGAAGAGCTGAGGAGTAGAAGTAAGATTCAAAGAAAGTCGACTTTGGATGTTTAGATAAAGGTTCGGGGAGGGTCGGAGGATCGGAAGCAGACACTGGTTTAGGTGTTTCAAAAGATAGGTTGCGTACCCCTAGTGGAGAGTGCTCAAAGAAAAGTCGGCTACCCTTGTCTTGGCGTGGAAGATCGATCAAGGTCGGGGCGGGATGCGGCTGCAACTTAGGTTGAGGACAAAGATGGGCAATACGGCCGTATGTCGTCCTAAACTATCAAAACATCAACAACTTTCCTTCATTGGCATGAATGGTCTGCTGGATTACCTACAATTAAGCCTGAGCCTCGTTTGAATTGACTGTATTTCCAGATTTCGGATATCTTCTCTCCCTCTTCCAGAGGAAAATACATCCAAACTCCATCTTCACAGCCCTCATAGAATGTGAGATTTTCTCCCGCCACATGGGCATGGAACGATATGATCCGATAATCCCAATAAACTGAATACGCAGTTACACCTGGTAGGTTGCATACTAGCATCGATAGCTGAGTCGCCGGGGAACTCGGCTCAAGTTGGACCGGTCGAACTGGCCCGGACGGGGGAACCGACCACAGTGAACATTGCGAGTCAGTAGCCTTGGTTGCTGGAATGATTTCACGTATCTTTAAACCCTATGAATCGTCAGTCTCGTTTTTGGTAGAAGAGAGAAAATGTACTTGCATCAGTTTGAATGATCAGCGACGGGTCACGCTCACCAAGCCGAATGATCCTCCACCAAAGATCCCGGCGTCTCTTCGCAGCTGGAGTCTGGGTAGAGCTGCAAAAAAGCACCTGCATCACACCAAGATAATTCTCACCAATATACACAGAATCGATGGGCAGAAGAGGTTCAGGCTTGAAAACAGACACCATGTGGTGTTTGTCGCATGAATTGCTCAAAGACGAAATGTATTGAATCCCTTCAAAGTCGATGAAACGGGCCCAAATTTCGGCTGAGACGCAAATGCGAGAGCTGCTACTCTCTACATCCTTCATCAGAGTGTAGGCATGCGCCACGGCGTACTTATGAAGATCGGTGCCTTGGAGAAAGTACCTGGCAAGGATCATGAGTGACCGTAACGGAGCTAGCATCCAAAATAACTTCTCAACCTTTTGTATCGTATGCCCACAGGCGTGTTATTCTAAGCGATTATACCAATTTGGTGCAGGTACCTGACACGTGTTACTGTTCTGGTGCGTAGCTGCTTTAAAATGCTAACTTCTTGCGAGGAAAGCCTCTGTGTAGCTTGCGTAGGTACTCCCGGTAGGGCCACGTCGATTGCTGCTGTGTCATTGAGTACTTTTTTATTTCCTGAGTAAGCAAGCTGAACGAGTCGAGCTGTAAGACCCCGTGTTACAATAGGGGTGACGGTGCACGTGGCTCTCTCCGCGTGCCATGTATCCAAGACATACCAGCCCTGTCATCCGTCGTCCTTCGTTATGAACAGTCAAAACAAAACAAGCGATCGCGGAGTCATTCAACACCCGTAGGTACGAGTACCACCGCAAAGAATCCCGAAAGCTAAAATTACGTACAATGTGAAACCTTGATGCCTTTAGTTTGCGCCCCTCCAGAACCCTGTGCCCCGTACCATGGGTGATCAAGACACGGTGCCGTGAATCTTTAAGGCGTGGTTTTGAAGGTGCATCTTACAGTCGAGCGTCATTTTGTAACCCTCGTACTCAGGTCTATCGTCGTCCACGACCTTAGACAAATATTTACGTCGGAAGTGTTTAGTCAAGCCATTAAATATATAGAACTCATAGGTGAGTTCATCCAACTAGACCCCATTATCCGTAAATAGACCCAAGGCCTGGCCGATACAGAAAAGGCATCTCTTAAGCCGCTCCTTATCATTAATTATCACAACGCATCGTATAGCGAGGTCCAACGGGCCGCCCTCTAGCGGATCAGCAATAAAGTAACAAACTACAGCCTTTGGTGCCGACCGAGGGCAAGACCGGGGCAAAGTACATCCTTCCTAAACAAAACAATATAAGGAAACAGCGTCAATGGCTTAATTCCTCTGTTAGCATTGACCTTCGAGCGTAGTCACGATCGGGGCGGTGAGATTCTCGATCAGGTGTCTTTATGCTAGACCCTGAGGTCGATAGGCGTCACCCGTCGCAGGGTTAACAAACCCGATGCCATAAATCTAACGCTCGATATCGTCTATGGCTTACTCGTCAGTCCACTTGTCTCTAATTTTCTATTTAAATTGTCTCCAAAGCCTTTACTCTTCGTTTCGCATCACACGTTTAGCTTCTTTATACTATTTAGAGCCATATAGCAGTTCTCAAAGATGAGAGGACGTGCCATTTTTGGACGTAGTGAAGTTTAAAAACGCCATGAGAAATTTCATTAGTGCCGGGATGAAAGGGATTTATTCAAAAAGTTACTTATTTATACATATAAGACTTACTTATATTTTAATGTTAAGACAGGTTAGTTATTAATATATTGAAAAGTTGTACGTTTCGGTGTAAGCCTACCAAAAGTGGGGGGCCGAAAAGACGGGGGGAGGGTGCGATATCCCCATCCTCTAACTTATGACAGAGCTCGAATCATGACCGGCTTGTGAGGCCGATGCAGTTCGGGTACCCTATATGGAGAGCAGAGATGAAGCATTCGGGTGAGGAATTACATGTTTCATTAACAGTGCGAACATAAACTTGGCGAGAGGTAAGTTGGCCATGCAAGGTAAGTGTCTTCCGGCTAGTCCGATATAACACAGAAATTTCATTCAGCCGAATGGCATGACTCGGACTCAGGTAAATCTAGATAGAGAGCCTGCTCATCATTACGTATTTGCGTCTCTTTCAATGATGTTAAGCTTATTTGCAGTCTATGGTTACTTGCAGTGAAGACACGACATACAACTGAATTAGGGGTTTTGCGGTTTTGTATACCCCCACAAATCGATGTGGCTGGGTGGAAGACGCAGAAAAATTGATTCGAGGACTCGGAGCAACAAATATAGATATCTTACTGTTTTCCAGTGACCTGTCAGTGACCTGTTGGCCGTGTCATACTTTTTTATCAGCTTCAGCTACCATTATCTCATCAGCCACCTTTGCCCCTCACCACCTTACCACAATGCTCAGAGTCGCCGCCTTCTTCATCTTTACCTTGCTGGGTAACACGGTGTTTATTACCGTCATCTTTTGATATCGTGATGCTAACCAATGCGTAGATGGCTTGCAGCCTCCATATCAATTGTTGCTTTAAAAATTATGCTGCTAAGCAAAATCACGTACGCTCTTGTATCATCGCCGTGTTTACTGTAAACTGATTTTTGACAGGAGGGCAACGCCGGATTTTTTTGGGATTTCAATAAGCAAATCCTAGTTGATTGCAATGCAGATTGTTGCAGCACCCAAACAGCAGCTAATGGGAAATACTACGGTGTCCCTTGTTGATTCCGAGCGTCACAAGCGTTCTGTGGGACAGCAGCATTTGTGTGTATCCTAGCTTCGCTCATTATGCTTAGTCTTAGGCTACCAGAGCCTTTCCGTGGCCACTGGCTTGACCTACTTCGAAGTATTGTACACAGGACGTAAATCTTTCCAGCATACCCCGAAACTTGCTCAATATCTGTGATCAAACGCCTCTTTGTGCCCTGCCGGTCTTCAGATTAAATTCCTTCTTTTGACTCCTGGGCATAAATTTGATGAAACCGTAGCCCAGTATTCAAAGCAGGTAACCGCAATCAACTGCGACCCATAGAAACGGTTCTATCAGTAGTGATAAATATGACAACACTATTCCCGGTGCGGCTCTGTATTTGTACATCGTCCATTTAAATGATCGAGCTATGACAGAAGTTTTCCTTCATGACTCTGATAACCCATCAACTGCAAGTTACTACAACCCAGTCAGCATGTAGCCAATCGCGTAGGATGTCTCCTGTTGCGTAAATTTTTGGAAATGGCCATTCTATTCCATACTTTATTTGACGGGGGGTGCCACTTTCATGTATTCAGCATCGGGGCTCGACATACGATAACAAGAGGCGCAACGTTTCCCGACCTGCCAGGACGCTTTGCGGCCCTGGACAGTCTGAGTTGAATAAGATTAAAACAAGGCGCCACGTTTCCAGATA
>NW_019173236.1:0-15587 GCF_001831195.1 Colletotrichum orchidophilum | reverse complement strand
ACAGTCACGGGAAGAATGCCTGAGAGGCTGATGTTGATGAGCTCCCAATTGCAGTATCAATGACCTAAGATGGCGCCAAACAAGCGCTCATTGTGGATGATCTGCACGCGTCTTCCTTCAAGTTCGCGTACGAATTGTGAGGAAAATACCAGTTTGCGGCCGCTCTTGGAATCGAGTAGTGTTTCGTCATAAATAACATCTCGCGACTTTAATGCTATCTGGACCATCGGGTGCTAGTAACGTAGGTCTTTGGCTTAATACCCCTCTCGAAGCACGCTCAACTCCTGGAGCCGTGAATACTACCGTGACCCGTCGCCTGAGTGTGCATCGTGTGCTCCGATCGTAGGCTCCTGTTCATTGATGCGCTCTTGATCAAGAAACTCATCAAGAGGGCTAATCCGGATACGCCGACATACAATCCGTAGACGCCTCGCAAGCCGTAGATGTACGCATCCACGATCTTGGATGGCGGCCCAACGTCGCCGGCAGCGCTCAACATGGCAGAAATAGCATGGGTACCTCCGTGCGTACCTGCGGGTGCCAAGCCATCGTCCTCCAACTTGAGCAGCATGACGTTCTGGAATGTGGAACCGCCGACGCCGACCCCGAGTGCCATGCCAAACTGTCGGAGAAAGGCATACATCGCTGCGGCGATCGCTTCGTCGCCTTCGTCGCAGAGAGCATGCGATGCCATGTTCTGCGCGTTCAGGATGGAGCCATGGCCAAGACCAAGAAGGACGAGCGTCGGCGCCCATATCTTCGCCGGCGTCTCGACATGCCACAGCATCATCAGCCCGGAGGCGATGGTAGCCAGAGTCCAGCCAACCCAGATCGGCCACTGGTAGTTATTGAATACCGTGACGAGCCGACCGGTGATGATGGATGCCGGCACCAGCGTAAACATGACCGGGAAGAGTGCGACGCCAGTCTGCACCGGAGTAAACCCCTTGACATCCATAAAGTAAAGAGGCACGTAATAAAGCTGCCCGTACATCTGTGGTCATTGTCAGCATGTCATATCGCGCGCTTGATGTCATGTCACCCTTACCACGAGGCCTTGGATGGCGCCGCAAGCATACGTCGCGATGGAGCTGGCGGTTTGGAAAAGTCGGCGTTGCAAGAACGGGGACGTTGCGAAGCGTGACTCGTAGATCACAGTCAGCGCCATACCAACCGCCCCGAGCAACAACGGTACAAGAGTGCCGGCGCTGCCCCAACTGTAGCGCAAGCCTCCCCAGGAGACGGCCACCAGCAACAAGGTGGCCGAGCC
Source organism: Colletotrichum orchidophilum (assembly GCF_001831195.1). NCBI lineage: Eukaryota > Fungi > Ascomycota > Sordariomycetes > Glomerellales > Glomerellaceae > Colletotrichum > Colletotrichum orchidophilum. The sequence goes on along the minus strand of NW_019173236.1, from coordinate 14,317 downwards.
GATGAACAGAGCGTTTCCCGGCCAGTCTATCTTCTTTAGTTTCTCGCCCACCCCATCAGCCGGAGAATCAATGTTGACTAGCCAGGGCACAAGAGCAAGCCCGGCCCCGCAGAAAGGGAACATGATGTAGAAAATCCAACGCCACGTTGTGTGCTGAGCAATGGCGCCGCCCAGTATGGGGCCAACGCAGTTGCCCAATGCCCATGCTGCCTGGCTGGAGATGGAATAACGGGGTCAGCCGAAGAAAACATGAGTTCGAGAGAGGGTCCTCACACTAAGCCGTACCACGTAGGCCGAAACCGCAACGGGACAATGTCGGTGAAAATCAACAGGCACAAGACGATGATGCCAGCACCGCCGACGCCTTGGAGAGACCGTCCAGCCAACATCAAGCCGATGGAATGCGACACGCAGCAAAAGATCGTGCCTAGGGCAAAGACGGCAACCGAGATGGTCAGGCCTGACCGTCGACCAAACACGCGGCTCAGGTCCGCGATGAACAGCATCAGCACGGCGTTGGCTAGGAGGTACGCCGTACCTATCCAGAAGCCGTCGTATGTGCTGAGCTCGAGGTCTACCACGATAGCCTGTGATCGTTAGCTCGCTCATGGCGAAACTGGCCACGGGAGCAAAGCGAACCTGTAAAGAAGTCACAATGACACAGGCGTCAAGGGCGACCATGAGTGATAACAAGGCAGCCGTCGCCATGATAGCAAACTCGCGCCGTGAAGGGCTCCATGTGGCCGGGCCGCGGCCAAGATCATCGTCTTCTAGCTCGTCGGAACGAACAGCCTGTTGGTGATGCATGGTCGGAGGCATATCCAAAGACCGAATAAGATGACGGGTAAAGAATGACGCGTGAAAGAGACTGGGAACTTGTCACTGCGCAACGTCATGAGTCTGAATTGGAAGGCACCTGTCCTTTTATAGCCGGATGTCGTGTCAAAGTACCCACTCAAAAACCGGTCGGCGGTGGCAGAGGCGCTTCAGGCACCCAGACATCGGGTCCATCTACGGCAGATGGTTTGTTATTATTGCGAGTCGGATCAAAATACGTTTGCGATGGGACTGAGTGCGAAGAGCCAGTTCTAGCCATGTCAACGGCAATATGTGGAGATCTTCAAACGTTTCCAGCGCAAGCCTTCAACATCAAGTTTTGGAGACCGGTTGAGAGGGACAATGATATAAGGCTCAGCAAGATAGCAAGGCGATCGACCCGAAGCCTCGTCACGCTACCAACAACATGAACGATTATGAAATATTTCGTCGTCTTGCTACATATCCTTTCACCTCCGCAACAATGGAGATGTTGCAATGTGCTTTGCGGGTCATTCGAAAGCGTTACCCGCTCGCCTCCCTTCAAGAGGCAGGGGAGGCAATCAAAGAATATCCGCCACGGGAAGCCGGCGAGCAAACAGAAGTGCCGCTGCATGTCACCGGCGAATGGATCAAGTTGATGGGGATTGTAGCTTGCTCTACCAATACCACGGAACAAAGGGTGTCGTCGTCGTTGTGGCTCTTTGCCAGAGGCGACCAAGCAGAAGTCGACGTGATCGCGGAGTACCTCGGTTTATTGCGATTGTCTTATCCGTCTCTTCGCTACAGTGATCCTGTCATGTTCACTTCTGACAGTACAGAAACAGCTGAGAGGCTCTACGGTACTTTAGACGCCACCACACTGATCCCATGCAACTACGACGGGGCGTGGTTTGCGGCCGTTTCCTATGCAGATTGCGTGCAGCTATACGGAGTACAGGCTGGACGCAGCTCGGAACTGGAGCAACAGGTCCAGGGCTTCTTTCCTGGCCGTACGATCTGTTTCTCCGAGCCACTTGTCACGACGTCGGTCGAGGCCACCGGAGCTTTGATGTTATTGAGCCTGCGGATGCTGGCCGGCGGAGGTGTGCCTACACTGTGTACAGACACCGCATTCCTTCAAAATTCGCGAGCACGAATATTCATAGAGCTTTTGACCGGAACCCTAGATGCGAAGGATTCTGATGTTTCCGAGCGGCTCCAGCAAGCGCAGATAGAGGATTCTACCTTTTTTGACGCAGCATTCATACACGAAGACAGTTCGCCTTCGCCAGTCGGCTCAACCTTCACAGCGGATATAGGGAATCGCGTCGGTTCATTTGCGTTCGGTGCCTCCCCCTCGTCACCTCGGTTGTTTTCGCCCGCCGGAGGAAAGTCTCCATCAACAGGACGAGGTTCAAGCGAGACTACTCATGCGTCGCCCGAGGCCCCGCACCATCCATTATTGCTCTCGCGCGCGGCCGGCCCTTCTCCTAAGGTCACCAAACTGCGTAGTGGTCTTGTTTTTGGCACGGGGATGCGTGGAATGTCGCCCCCCGTGCCGCCCCCCTCGCCGCCTCCTATGTCCGAGGAGTGCAGAATGATTCTCAATATGCTGAGCGAGGCCGTGGCCTTTTACCGAAGCTCTCGCTCGTCGGGGAGCACCGAATTGGCAGTGATGTGGTCTGCTCTCAAGAATGGCTCCAAGAGCGAGTTCTACCGCCGTTACATTGGTTTGCTGTTCTACAAGGAGATGACCCGCCTCGGCAGCGATCAAGAGGTTGCTCTGCGTTTGAAGACCAGCATCACCAAGCGCGAGCTGAGAGAGATGAGGCGTCACCAGTCGGACTTTCAGATCTGGCACGACATCTGTGATTTGCGCCATGACTGGAGGTCGGGTCGATACGCGCTTCTTTGTGCGCTGCCGGAAAGCTTCCAGGCAGGGCGAGTAAGTAAAAAGGAGCAAGAAGTGCAGCTACAACGAATCTATGAACGGCTTAAGAATGATCGCGACCCCCTATCAGGATATCTAGACACTGCTAAAGGGCTGTGTGCTGCTTTGGTTCAAGAAAGCCTCCCATGCGAAAGATTGATGATCGACGATTATCACCTCAAGGCATACCAAGACATGTCGGAGCCGGAGTTTGATGCTTACTTGAGCCTCAGTCCCCGGCCAGTCATACCGATATCAAGATGGGGACCCTGTTAGTGCACGCCGCCTATTGTCTGCAAAGCCAGCATGGAGTGGCGGCGAATGAAGCGGCGAATGAGACAAGGTGTGGCCTGTTCATGAAAAACACCCAGCGTGGCGTACGCCTCGCTTGTTCAATAGCAAACTCTTTGTGTAGCTGCAGTCGATTATAGGATGGGTCCCAACAGAAAGATGTCCACAAACATGGGTAGGTAGCTTCCGTCTTCAATGAGCATTCCCCGCGTTGATCAGTAGGATATGTGAAGGATGTGTGTTGCCTAGGATGTTGCGTTGCCTAGGATTTGACCAAGAAAACCATTTCGAATTGTTCATTGTTCATCCGTCCGTCCTTGTTTCCGGCTGCGCTTACTGGCATGGCAGTTCTCGGCATTGGCTCCACTTCACCATCCAAGTAGTAAAGCAAGAAACGGCTCTGACAGCGTCCCGGTTGATGAATTGGCCCATGCCGAGAGCTCATTGATGTCACGTCACGCAGCAGGGGTTCCGGGTTTCGACACATCCGTAGAAATCCACAAGCGCCCACAGCAAACGCTTCTCAGATATGAAGATCCGCAGACTGCTCTGGGCCGTACCTGCCAATTGAATCGAGATAGCCACTATGTATAGGTGCCTCCGTTCTCTCCCAGACCTGCTATTCGGCTTCGGTCACTCGCCAACCACGTCCTTGCGCTCCTTCATCCAGTACCATGATTTCCAAGATCATCGTAGCACTACATATTGTCTTGACACTAGTCATACTCGCGTTGACCGTCAGGATTCTGCAGGACGAAGCGAATGAGAAAAAGGGCATAGTGCAGATTCTGGTGCGTAACTCATCACGACGACAAAGCGGGACTAACGAGAGCGAAGCTACATGAACAAACAAAGCGCTTCGTTCAGGTTCCTGATGTGGTCGGGTCTATCGCCACAGCGGTGCAAAGTGCGGCTGCCAGCGTGGTGACTGCCGCGGTCGCATCAGGCGAGTCTCTGGTCGCCGCAAGTCTGCCGTCTAGCGTGTCAGTGGGCACCAAGTACGCATGCCTGGCTTCAGAATGCGCCGCGATTCCTGGCCATGCCTTTCGTCTGCTGCAGGACCTGGCCCCACTTATCCCTTCGCCCGAGGGTATCGGGAAGCTGCAGGAGCTGGTAGATAGATGCCCAAACCTGGAGACCGTTCTGTTCGCCGGGCTCGGCTTGGTTCTGGTGTCGACTACACTACTACTTGCCGGCCTCAAGTTCAGGCTGCTCCGCTTCGTCTCGCTTGGGCTGGACGGTGTCGCTGTCGTCGTCTTCGCGGTAGTGGCGGTCTTTGCGGTCTCTCTTTACCAGACATCTCAGGCTGTGGCAGACCTGCTTGGAGTCGAAGCGAGCAAAGGAGACGTTTTCGGAGCATCGATCGCAGATTTCACGGTAAGTTTGGTTATGGCTGCGCTCGCTCTCGCGCATACCATGCTATAGACGAGGGGTTGAGATCGCAGGGGATTCCGGCGGGCGATGTATGGCTTTCTCTTCCCGTCAGACCAGACTCTTTTCGGCAAACGGCACCAAACACGCGCCGGCGGATAAAGGATGAAAATAGCCTCCTTGTGGCCGAGTAAAGAGACAAAACAACGAGAGAGACTGTTTTGACCGCTGAAGCTCATTTGGGGCAAGCTGAGCACTGCAGACAAACAATATTATGGTCGCATTTCCATTCGTGGACAAATATGTCAATGGCCATGCCGCGATTGTAGTACGTGATCCCAGTGCCCCAGAGGATAGTGCCTCCTACATCATCCCGCTGCAATTCCTCACACGTCATCTCATCGTCCCAAGTCCTTTCGCAGGTGGCACTTCGACTATACATGATCAGCATGAGCGTCCGTGGTGTTGTGTCCCTTAATATCACAATCGTTTTCGTCTCCGGACTGAGCGGGCTGGCGGGTAGACCACTCCACGACATGAGGCATCTCATGCGTCTCAACACGGACTTTTGTCAGTCGGACGTACCAGATGACCCGCCCATGGTCATTAGCCAGCAGACGTTGGAGGAGACGCTGTCGCGCCTCGGAATCCCGCCCGCAAAGGTGCGATCTGAAAGTCGGTCGAGAGGCAAGCTTGCGGCTCTCGTCGGCTGCGACGCCGCAGGGTCGGCCGTGGAAAACCCCCGTGATGATAACAACGTTTCCAATCCGTTGTCCCGGAAGACCACGACAGCCGGACTGCAGCCTGTCATCGATCGCATCAACTCGAGCATCCAGAGACTCGATCACCAGCTACGTGCTCTGAACGACGCACAAGAACGATTGGGAAAGCTGGCAGCGTTGACAACAGAGGAGGTCGATTGGGATGATCCCGTCACAAGAATCCGGTCGGAGGAGGCGCTCTTCGACTGTGAATCGGATTGAGGAGATACGTACATGGGATGGTTGCTTCACTGCGGTTCCCACGGAACATACCCCTATATGACCCTACATACAAGACTGTCGTACATATGACCTGGAGTGATGGCGATAGGGCTGATCCGTAATCTATTGCTGGACCGCTTTACGCCTTCCTGAACGGCCGTACATAAGTGCAACCATGATGACATGGCCCATGAAGAACACCGGCGACTATCTGAGCGGTCGTCGGCCTTCAAGGGCTCACGCCTGTCCGTGTTCCATATTACATATGAATGATCACGTGAGACTCAGGTCGAAGAGAATTGAAAGAATGCACCCTGATACCGATTGAACACCACTACCATACTTGACGAGGAACACATTCTGGTCAGACATCCTCCTTGCCGACACCCCGAGCCGAGCGAAGACTGGAGGCGCCCTCGCCACCGGCAGCTGGCACCTTTTGATATCTCGTTTCAAACCTGACTCGATCGGACGTTTTTGAGCAGCAGGGGTATCGTCGTAGGAGAGGCAGGCGTGGATCTTCTTGAGCCCGTCTGTGTGCATTTGCTAGCGCTTGTCGAAGAAGACTTTCATCTTGCTCTCGGGCCTCACATCCGACCGAATCACTGTCGACAGGTGGCATTGTTGTAGAATCGGCGATCGTTGGTTGGTGAATGCGTGCTTTCTGAACTGTGGCTTGGGCGTTCGAATCTACAACAGATAGGTAATGAGCGGCCTCAGCTACGTCCCATATCTAGAGGTGACCCTGCCAGCGCAATCGATTGATTGGGATGCAAGATCGCCACATGATAGACCACGGCGGCCCCAACCTGGGCCTCTGGCAGCGTGTCTGGCGAGCCAAAAGCGTCTGCAAAGTCTCGTTGCCGATGAGGGGGCAAGAACACTAGCCTCCACTATTTCAGCTCAGGCCTAGCCCCGTCCCCACAACGCAAGAACTGTCCGCTGCTGACTGAAAAGTCACAACAGTGGATCTTGCCGGTTCCACATTGCGCGCTGCGATACAATCGTCTCGCCCACGAAAACACAATGATCTCGAATGGGCCTCAGGCTAGAGCGGCGAGGCCAAAACGGAGCTTCTTCTGACCCTGTGGGAAAAGCTTCCCTAGTCTCTTAATGCTATGCCTCCGCCGCTACTTGCTGTAGCCGGCCATCTCGAGGTCGTTCTCCAGCGTGTTCAGCGTCCTATCGTCGGCGGCTGAAGCCAGTTTTGCGGTCGATGGCGAGAGTGCGTAAGGGCGTACCTCGATGATGGGGGGATAGGGGTTGTTCCGCCGAGGACTCTTCTGTGCATCCAGTCCACCCATGCTCATCAACCCGAACAACCCACCCCTTCAGAGCAGCCATCCGGTCTTGAACTCAACGACGCTTCCGTCTCCTCGAGCCACCGTATGGTCCCCGCAAACCCCAGGCGCAAAAACCACCGCGCCGGTGACGCCTCGCAGGGTTAGAGAGGCCGGTCGGTGATACACCGCCCATAGTCGTCCCAAGTGCGATCGGGGAGCGCGTCTGATGCACCGGTCCACTTCCCCGCACCGCAGCCCAGAAATGGAGGCGTGAGACCAGATCTATCTAGCTTCCCATTTTATCACCGCGACCCGACCCGCCTGCGACCCACGACCGACCACGTCCCGTACGTAGACAGACGACACGAAGCGGCCCCCATGCCGACGCGGCTATGTAGGCTGCCGTCTGCCGACTCAACCCCAGTCCCCATGTCATATTGGATCGTGCAGCGCTGCGTCCCCGCCACCGGCCCGGTCGCTTCACTTGAATAGGTCTGGTGCCCGCGTGGCTGATACTCCAGTCAAAGAAGGACTTGCAGGGAGCATACACAATCTCCATAGCCCCCCTAATCAGAGAGCATCCCAGACACAGGCCCTACGCGTGATCATTGAGAACATTGGAACCTCAGCACCATCACCAGCATAAGAGCCATGAATTCACGTAGCCTCAAGACGCACGTAGGCCGCGTCATCGAACAAAGCGTTGATAGCGACTTTTGTTCTTCTCCTTTTTGTTTTTTCCTCGCATAATTCGATGTCTCAGTCACGAAGCTGGACAAGTCTTATAGTACAATATAGAAACCCCTCAAACATCCATTGCCAGCTACAACAAAGACTCGTCAAGTTGAAGTGTAGACGCATCAGTCGGCTGGCTGATAATCAAGCCCTCGCAGCCACACATGAGTTTGGAGATACTCGCGAACATCTTCTCTTCTCTGGAATTCAGAGTACAAAGGGTGGTTCTCATCCATCAGAAACCCTCCTGCAAGATCGCAAAGGACATCTCGCGTTGCATTCGCAGCTGATACTACCAAAACGGTCAGAAAGCGTTCGCCATCGAGACCACAGCGCGTACCGAGGATCAACATGTCTCCCATGTTTTCAACTGCGTCGGGCGATGTTCGGCCGAACAAATGGGATGCTTCGGCCCATAGGCTCGCCGTGAGGTCAGGGCTTCCGACATAAAGCCGCGCTCTTGTGCCAAAGTCCTTCACGCGAGTCGGTTCACCGTGTGACCGGCTGCTGCCGCCGTGGAGATGCTTGGTGATCAGCCGCTCGGCATCAGCCGTGCTCAGGACATGTGTTGGGGCGCACGCAACTATCTGCTCGTCGCTGGCACACTCTGGTAAAAGAGTCTGGAGATCGCCGACGGACATTCCCCGCGCCTGCGTGTCCAAGAAGATGGAAATCTCTAGGATCTGTTCACAGCACAGTCAACCACATCGGTAAACAGTCATGAGAAAGCTGCGATGCACATACGTAGCCGTTGTCTAGCGTGTCGTCATTCAGTATGGGGTTCAGGATGGACTCAGCCGCGTGCACGATATCTGGTGTGGTCAGTCACAGAGGCCGCCTCGATTTGCCGCATCTCTTTCGACTGACCAAGATTGGCGACCTGCCAGACAAGATGAATCTGTCGCGTACGACCTCTACAGTGGTTGTATCCGTAGACCAGCTTCTTCAGGTACGGGGCTTGAGCTGCGATTCCGTGGCCCGTGGCCACCATAAGCACCGCCTCGTAATCCCACACCGGCACGCTTACGCCGTGCGGGCCGGAAAGAAAGGCCAGCCGTGGCACGGCCTGCTCGTGAGAATACCGAACAAGGCTGGAAGTGAATCCTCTCCGCGGCTCGATGAAGAGGTCGACGATGCCCTGTTCCGCCTCGGCCCACGAGGTCACGACGAAGGGGTGGCTCTCCAACAGGCGGACTCTCGGCATCCACAACAGCAGATACTGGCCCGCCTCGAATGCAAGTGGCCTCGATAGCTGTATCGAGACGCGCACGGCCCCGGCATCATGGTTGATGTAGGCTCTGCCAAACGTTCGTCCCATCGTCTTGTTACGAAATGCCATCAGGCCCACTTGCGAAAAGGTTATCAGCACCGTCACGGCAAGGTAGACGGACAGCCATAGCCACGAACGACCGGCCATCGACCGCAGATGGAATGCGAGCCCCACCGCTGCCAGGCAAGAGAGCGCTTGATGGGTTCTCAGACATAGCTCGTAGATGCGGCGTCGGAAAAAGGGGAGAAAGGTCATTGTTGCCGCTGCCACCATGGCGATGGAACCCTGCGAGAGTAAGACGAAGAAACGAAACTTGGCAGAGGGGATGGTCCCGCTACCGTAACCATGAGGAGCTCGCTGGCACCTTCAGAGACTTGAACCGGGAGTTTGTCGTCTTCCATGGCGCTGATGATGTGGCCCGCGAGGAGCATTGTTGCAACGCGACCCTGCCACCTGTGGAATACTACGTAGTGTTGAAAAGGTACGGCGAGCATGTCTGCGGTAAAATCCAGGCAGGGTCCAGAGAACAGGGGAAGCATGTTGAGGAGAGCCAGGTTTCCGGAGCGGGCGAGAATGGTCGACGGTCGGAATGCCAGGCAGAACACGTTTACGCCCAGGAGGAGGGTCGGAACGAGCAAGGAAATAGCGCTCCAAGGACCAAGCAACGAGTGGCGATGAACGAGAAGCCGATATACGAGGTACTTCTCCATGAGATGGGCGAGTCGTTTCCGAGCTCTGCCCGTGCGAGACAGGACGTTCAAGAAAGCTAGACCGACAATCATGCCCGCAAGGCAGATTGCATAGGAAACGGTAACCCAGTCCATGGAGCACTTCTGGTCAGGAGAATTGAGAACCGGGAGAAAAAATAACAGAATTGATAGACAGACAAGTACAGGCGAAGGAGGAGTAAAGGACTGAAGTAGTGCGGTGAACAGCAACGAGGCTATAGAGCATGGTATAACAGGCAGAATTGGCCATCTAACATAAGCAGAGCAAGAAACAGCCGACAGAAGCTCAGTTCGACAACGGTGTTGCCTTGGCCCCACATCTGTACTCTCGCGGAAAAACCGCAACGCGTGTCAAACTGACAAGACCGAGGAGGCATTCCGTATCCCGATGTCTGACGAGGGGGTGCTGTAGGTGTCGGTTAGTCATTTGGCTCTCCGGCGCGGGCCCCGAATGTGGCTAGTGATACGAACATTTTGTAACTCAACGACTGACGACGCAGAATCGATCGCGACCAGAAAGGTAAAGCCGTCCGAGTCGGGAGGCCAGCGGCCGAGGTCGTCGATGCCTGGCGTCTCCTTGCAGTACTTTTGCATGAGGAGTTGAACGACACGGCTGAGGGCCGTAAGGTGACGGCGGCTGTGGCCTTGAAGCGGTTGACAAAGCTGCTGGTTGGCTACACGATTCCAAACGTCAGATGCCGAATGCCTGGCCTGCACCGATAGGGCGGTAGGTCACTTGCCGATTTTCACGACTCCCGCGTCAGTCATCAATATGTTCCCTCCATCGACTGAAGAGTGTTCAAAGCCTTCTCCCTCTAAGTAGCTGAGGCCGTCTACGATCTATGTCGGCGCAGGCGTCAGTCTCCGTCTTCGATGGCTCGGCCCCATCCCTCTGCTTACCTGCCCGACTATGGCACCCAGCTGTGATTTGTCAGGATATGTCGGGCATTTCGCCACGTGTAAAAGGCTGACAGCCGTGGCCTCGAAGACAGCGTGTAAAGAGGTGGGCGTCATGTACGCGTGGATGAACTCGACAACGTTTGGGTGGCGGAGCCTTCTCAGCTTTTCCAGGACTTCTTTTGACTCCGTACGGGCCAGTTCACTAATGTGGAAAAGCCTCCGATGCCTTGACGCCACTGTCAGAGTGCCCCCGAGATCTTGGAGCTCGAATTCCGCCTGATAGTGCTTCCAGGGTGAGCCGTTTTCGACGTCCGATGGGCGGTCCAACGTGTTGTCGTGTTTCGGGCTATGGAGACCTTTTGCCGAGTCCACGGCTAGAAAGCGCTCCTTCTTCTGGTTCTCTGTCTGCACTGGCAGGTGTCTATCGGCTTTTCCTGCTGCCGCATGAGTCGCGGGTCTGGCCCTAGGATCCGATGCAGCGGCATTTGGGACGTTGTAATCATTCGAAAAGATGGCGATCTGGGTCTTTCTGTTGTGATTCATCACGCTTGCTCCGATGTGTCCTACAGTACGAACTATCTGGAATCCTCACATGTGTTTGATGGTGTATAAGTATACCCATTGGGAGCATGTTCCGGCATTGCGCAACGTGTGGGGGGAAAGGCGAGCTCTGGAATGAGATGTTGCTGCCTCACACAGTCGGCTGCTGGTTTGGCTCCTCGACGCAAGTGGCAGCTTTGCCCCCAGCCAAGTGGTCTGCATGAACGGGCGTCTCAAACGTCATCGCCCATTTGACGATCGCCCACTTTCATGGAGACAGGCGCGCTTAGGACGATTACAGTACAGTGCCATTTCCACATGTGAATGCCATGTTCCGATCTGTATCCAGAGCCAACTTGGATACATTCCTTGCTGTGCCGCAGAGTAAAATGATGAAGTTGTAGAGGCCTAACTACACAGTTTCTCGGACAACGTCATTGATCATCGCATTGTTCGACATATGAGCACGGCGAGAAACTGGGCTGTATGCCAAACAATGGTACACCTGGACTTGCCCGAAGGAAACATGAGACCACTACATGAAGTAAATGGGAAAAGAGAATATGGAAGACCAGCCCCCATCCACGTCTTCCGAGTCATCATTCCATCTTGCGACGTAATCCATCTAGTAAGTATTGGTAGACCCCGCACAAAACGCAAGATACGGCCAGCCACCAGCCGGTAACCGTTGTAGTAGCTATCGACGTCGCAGACCATTGGCCCCCGTGAACGGTATAGATGTTTAGAATGGTAGACAAAAACCCAATCAGCGAGTTGACTAACGTGGGACTACAACGTTGTGAGCGTCGACGCTCGCGAAACATGGTCAAGCGCGGCTTCTTACATGATGATGTGCTGATGCACCCAGACGTAGTTCGCACGCCACTTGAACCACAGCCACGCCAAGCCGATGGATGCGACGCCCGAGAGCACAGAGGCAAGAGCAATCAGACAGTCGTTGACCCAGAACGACACCGTCTGCCCAACCTTGCCCATGCTTTCGAGAACTTGCGACCTCCTCAACGAAGCGAACGTGGAAGGAAACACGATGTAGCCTGCCAACAATAGCCACGAGAAAACCTTCGCCAGCAGAGACCACCACCAGTCTATCTCCTTGTCGTTTTCCAGCACCATCTGATCATATCGAGAGACCGCATACGTCTTGAAGTGCTCCTCGCTATCGTACTCGGGAGGGAGAGTGTCGTCGTCTTTCATACCCGTCGACTACGGCGCGCAATGGCTTGAGAATGCTGGAGAACAAATCAAAGAAAAGGCGAGGCGGGTGGCAGATGAAGTAACAAGGAGCGAGATTTAGCTCCTTTGCCCAGAAGAAAAGAGAAGAAAAAAAACGCGTGGCGCCTACTTGCGGTCCAGAAAAAGGGAGCGAAGCATCTCAAGAGCTCGCAGGGGCTCCGACCTGTTCCACCAGACTTATTCTCATAACCAACCGCTGCAGCCTATTCCAGGTCCGCATGAATGCAGTTTCTTCACGACGTTCATTGTCAGGTCTTGGTGTAGGGGATGCATCCTCGCCGGGTGGGTACGGAGCAGGCCGTCGAAATAACTTGCTACGACGGCCTAGAAGGCGGTACAATTTGCCAAATACTTGATTCTACCCTGCTGCATCCGCAACCGGGCCTTCCCGAGCAGCTTCTCCAGCTGGCCGGTCAACTCAACGATTTCATGTACGAGACCGACGATGACCCGCCACAGCTGCCGTTCCGCCTTGAGCTTGCGATAGAGTGCGTTGTTCTCCTGCCGCAAGAGGTCGATGACCATATCGTGCTGCTCATCAGCCTGCTTCGTGAGCCTTAGAAGCAGATCATCTAGCTCGAAGGTGTCGGAATAGACGCTTGATGTGCGACGAGGTTCCATCATTGTTGCAGCACCTTTCTGGCCTGGTGACAATCTGTTTAAGTACTTCGGAGGCGTCTACTTTTAGCTTCATGGCCGCCAGCATTAAGTAGGGTCAGTCGCCGGACTTGTGGATGTCAGCGGGCTCTTCGTGATTCGATCGCAAACACTCAATGGCTACTGTGCTGGCAAGGTGCAGATGCATCGCTCTCCAGGGGATTCTTGTCAACTCCGGCTACCATCATCTGTCCGCGCCGTCATCGACCATCAGGCACCCGTGTTTGCCCGATGGACGGGCATGGCGTCAGACACCCGCCGATTCGAACTGTTCTGTCGGCGGCCTCCTTCTTTACGACTTGTTACCGGCATGGCTGAGCGCATCCTTTCCAGAGTCCTGCCCATCAACAGCGACATATGGGACTTCCCCTCAGATTTGGCAGTCTTCCTACGCCATCTGCTGCTGTGGGCTGATATCAGTGGAGCGGTACTCTGCGGTAGTCTGATCTACTTGGAGCGGGGTCTTCAGCGGCCACAAAACTCTCCAATGACGGAGGCGAATCAGCATTTGCGCGTCTTGGCGGCGGTTATTCTTGCTCGGAAATACCTAGAAGATGTCACATACAAAACGTCGTTCTGGACCGGCCTCACAGCCGAGGCATGCTCATTTCATTTCACAGACGATGATATCAATGTCGCAGAGTGCCGACTTTTGGAAGATGTAGCTTGGGACTTGAGTATAGACGGTCAGGAGATGCACAGAATGGTACAACTGGTCTGTGGTTCGGGTAGCGTGCCGACGCTACTGAGTCGCGGGCCTATCTCTGCCCAAGTCTAGAAGTAGAAGCAGCGACGTGTGACTTGACTGAACTGATTAAGTCGGAACGTAGAAATCAACTTGTACCGCGGCCTTCCGCTCCACCAATGATTCATGCTGGCTTTTGGCCGCCCTATTCTGGATTCCATTCATGGCGGCGACTACGTATTGATTTTCTTATTCAACATCAACAGGCGGAACTGTAGATGGTCAAGGTAAGTTACTACGACGAAAGTTGCCATCAAAACGCCTGATCGATGCTACAGTTACGACAGATGCGAGACCTCCGATACCGTTGTCGAAAGAGAAGACGGAATACATAACTATACGCTCAAACAGTGCTGAATGAAGGACTGGAAGACAATTTCATGTCTGCTTTTGAGAGCAACAGTCATGGCTTTCTTGAGTGACGTAAGCTTAGTCTTTGCGTACAGTACTGTGTCGGCGAGAGCAGTCAGTCTTCGATGCGCCAGAAAGACAGCTTAATCCTTGAGATTCGGTTTCGGCTGCAACTCCGGAGCTCGTCATTTCTCGGTGCAATGTTCAACCCCTGTTGAGAGGGTAGAAAGCGGCGCAACGGTTCCACTGCTACAACCAGAGTTATTGAACCCCAGGGTACTAACTAGCGTCAGATATCAGGGCCACATCTGGTTGTAGCCAAGAAAAGTCTCAGACGATGAAGGGTGACCCCCTTTGAAAAGGTGGGGTGGATAGTCACATCCAAAAGATGCTCCGCCGGATGGCCCCGCCAGATGTTGGCGCCAGATCGGGCCGCACCCAGGAAAAGCACAGATCCCTCGCCCACGCCCTACGCCCCGGG